>NC_079457.1:19489013-19789013 GCF_903798145.1 Danio aesculapii
ACAGCTTTACTGACAGGTACCTTATACTCCAGTTTAATCAGCGCTATGTCATGGTTGAAGTTGACATTATCGTGATGGTACTGAGGGTGAATGAAGATTTTCTGTGGAATGCCAACTACCGCCCTCGTTGTCGTGATGTTTGACTGTGCCCATCTTCACCTGCAGATCGGTAGAGTCCTCGAAGGTTTTCAGGACATGAGCAGCAGTGAGAACCCAGCCGTCTGACAGCAGAGAAGCACCACCTATGAACTTGGTGCCCATTCGTATCATGACCTGCCAGGGAATCTCGTTCTTCTCTGCGTTCTCCCCACCGATCACTTTGGACAGCTTTAGCTCAGGCTGCCCACAAACTGTCAGAGAAGGCACCAGATTAGCGTCAACACAACGAGCATACTTAAATTTAATCATTTAAAACTTATTAATGTTTGGACACACCTGTTTATTTTTATATTATATTGTTTTTTTACATTTTAGTATAAAGAACATGAACAGGTTTCCTCATCATTTTTACTTAATGACCTCCAGTTGAATTTAGGGTTTAAATTTAGAATGTAAGATGTAATGGGAAAAATGACCATGTCTACAAATGAAGACAGATATTTTTCTGAAGAAATGGTAAAGTATAACAACATATTTAGATTTGTACATTTAGAGGTTAATTACCCTGTCATCAATGCAATCTGAACTAACTACAATGTAACATTTATCTTTCTTATTTTATTTAAAAATTTTAATATCTTAAAATTATATATATTTTTTTATGTATTTTTATATTTATTATATATATATTTTAATGTCAGGTGGCTTTAGCGACCCACCCCCCATGGCCAAAAGGTCCAGAATTTGTCCTTTTAATTATTTTATGTAATTTAAAAATATATATATTTTACAATAGTGTCATTTTAAATAACTATGGCCAGTAATTCCAATCCCATGTTGGAGCCTCAAAGCGACAATATGATGTGAGTCATGTGACATAACCCACTTAGCAGTAATGTTTGAATCTTTGATGCGACATCCTCATCCATACTGAGTAACGTTATGGGTCAAAACGAGAAAGACAGATGGAAGAGAAAGCAGGCAGCAGCATCATTGTCGCAAAATATTGAATATATGTTCAAAAAGACTGCCAAACTAAGGCTAACGTTACTTACTAACAGATGAGAATTTGTCGCTACCATGAGGTTCTAGACTAAATGGCCACATTAGCTGGGACGTCCTGTATATTGGGCATTATTGACTTGTCCCATGACCTCCCATTCCCTATTTTTGCCATTAAGTTTTTTGAAAATAACTGTCCGATGAAGCCCGTCAGGTCTGTGTTTTTCAGGCTTTACACTGGTCACTTCATCCATTTTATTCTGATCCGATATAAATGTGATTGCTCAGATAACATCAGAAGGTGGTCTGGGACGCCTTCCAGATGAAACTGGACGAGTGTAATTATTAGTTTTTTGACTAAATTAAATAAAATAAAATAAATTATGACCTGGAAAAGTCTGACCTGTGCCTGTTTAGAAAAGGCGCGCTTTTACAGCCATGTAAAGTGCAAATTAAATAAATAAATACATACATAATATTTACTATAAGCATAGCACGTGTTAACGAACAAAAAGCCTAAGTAAGAATTTCACATGCCATATTATATGAAAATGTTTGAATGTGATTTATATGTCTGTTTGAATATAAATCACCTATTAAATATTCAAGCATGCCGTGCTGTGATGAACAACCACTAATACAATCTATATATTTAAAAAGCACTCTAAAAGTTAAAATAATTATCATCAATATTGTGCATATTGATTATCACAACATATTGCATTATTGAATTTCGCCATATGTCTACCTCTAGGGGAAGTTGCAATAAAATGAAATAAATAAATAAATACATGAATAATTAATAACATATAGTGTGTGTTTGGACTGACAAAATGTGCACATGATGTCAGTAACTTGACAAAACAGTCATTATTTTTGTTACAGCAAAAAGCATGCACATGATTCCAGAAGACAAGATAATCCAGCACAAAATATTTCATAAAATGTCAACAAAATGCTAGACTTCTTAATCAAATACAAAATGTGGGGGAAAATGCAAGAAAAGGACCACTTTTAGAGGAAAAAGAACCCCCCCCCCCCCCCGTTCACAATGTTGGCTACGTGCCTGTGTGTGGGACTCTTCTTTTGGAAACGGGAGGGCCAGGGAGACTAAAAAGGAGCGGGTTTGTCAAGCAAGCAGCCATGCATGACCACTGAGTGTTCGTAGCTTGTCTTGCAAAATGCAGGATATACAGATTAAAGATTTGTTTGTTAAAGTTTATCTTTTGTTAGTTTACATGTATATTTTGAAGTTTGTTGTGTATGTTTTTGACACATGTAAACATGCTGAATTTAGGTGTGTAATGCTCATTTATGCATTGTGTCAAATCACAGCTATTACGCTCATGTTTCTAGAATAATAAAATAAACTTTATAAAACTCATCTATTTATGTAGAGGTTAATGTTAATTCAAACTAGGTTACTAGGGTGACATAAAGATAGCTCACTCACCCTTCCTAGCCTAAATAAACCCCTCTATCACTTCAGTAGAAAAGCTTGTTAATAAGGATTAACTCAATTTATTAAAATACTTTTTTAACAAATGAAGTGATTCGAATAGAACAGAATGCCTTTTATTGTCACTGGACACATATACAATGAACATTATATACATGTGCAATGAGATTAAGTGCATCTCACTACTCAGTGCAAACATGTAAATATATCCTTGCAATACAAATCACACTAAACAACAAGTTACAGTAAAAATAACTAGACGATAAACAGTAGTGCAAAATATGAGATGAGAGGGGGTAGTGGGAGGTGAGTAAACAAGTTCTGAGGTAGAACAAGAGACATACAATACAGTAATATGTAAATGTATGATGATAAATAGTACAGAAATAAAGGATGGGAGGGGGGGTAGGGTGAGTTGGAGTAAACAGTTCTGAGGCTGAACGAGAGATATCTACAAGATGTATATAATTAGATGTGTTTTGAATAAAGTCCAGTCCATGTGTGTTAGAGAGAGACATATTAAGCAGGTACTGACATGAGCTGCGAAGCATCAAAGCAGAGCTCATTAATATTCACAACTGTTCCAAATATGGTCAAAACTAGCTTTCATTCTGGATTAATTCTTGTGGTTATAAATGAGCATATTGGACCATTTCTTAAGAATCTTTTACTTACCTAAGCCAGATACCTATTGTGTAGATATCAACGAACAGTTTAACATACTGAATCCGTGCTCTATATGGCACATTTACAAATTCTACTTTTGTGAAGAAATTCTAATTTATATTTGTATATAAACCTAACGAATAACCTCTTTTTGTTCAGTGTTTTTTAAGATCCCAAAAAATAAATTCAGTCAAATGTGTCCAAAACTTTCACAGCAGTGTGTAAAATATAAAGTAATTTAGTATTCAAATATAAAATGTCTGATAAATGATATGCACTACTCACTGGGTGAACATATCTGTTGTATTTTTCCACCGAGGGCATCTCTCCAGTAGCCGTCATGTGCACAGGTATAGACTCCTAATATCAGAGAGAATAAGATTAAGCCTCTTTCACATTGCTTTAAACCCCCAGTGACAATCAATACAGTGTTTTGATATCCAATCGCCCTTTACCACTTGTATCATCGTCCATTGCGTAGAACTCATTGCAGGTATACTTGATCACAGATTTTATATGGTTGTGGTATATTTCACAGTTGCATTAAACACTTCTGGAGGCTCTCCACAATCAACAACTGCAAAGAAGAGGGACATCTGATCATTGACAGTTTATAGACACAGTAGTGAGTAATAATGATTAAAAAGTCCTAGGCATATCCATAAAAATGAAATAATAATATGTTGATTATGCCTTGAATGTAACCTGTTCAAATTCATGAATGCAACCTGAAAGGCTTCCAGAGATATTCCGTTAAATTACAGAAAATGACCATTTTACAAAATTACAAGCAAAAACTGTAATAATACTATTTATTGACATTAATAACTTCAATTAACTGTTGAACTATCAACTATTTACTATGAACTATCTTTAATGGTAATAAAAACACTATGACTTAATGTGGTTCAACCCCTTGAATCCCCCCACAACCCTGTATATTTGCAGGAATCTGTAAACGAAATCTCTAAACAAAATTTTTTGGGAAAAAAAAAAAGAAACGTAAAATAAAAATTAAATATATGTAATACCAAAATACTAGCAATTGTTTGTAAATTTAATTTTGGAACTTAAAAAAAGAAAAGAAAATATCTGTAAAATAACTAACATTTCACTCTTAAAAAAAAAAAAAGTAGTTTCTGTAAAAAAAGAAACAATTTTACTTGTAACTTGAATATGGGTAGGATTACAGTCATATTTAGAGGTATTGGTACATTGTGAGTGCACTCAAAAAACTGTTTGCTGTTTGTTCAAACTACTTCATGAGGTTTTTTCAGGGACAACTTAATTGTTTTGTGTTCAATCCACTTAAATTTGTAAGTACTAATAAGTTAATTTAATTCCTTCTTGTTGCCCTAACACAAATCAATTGTGTGGAACCCAGCATTTTTTACAGTGTGTGTTAATGGAGTGTTAACACAGACGTTTTTTAGCATAAGTACAAACATGTATATACACAATAAGTAATTCTGTATGTATTTTTGCAGTAAGTGTTACTGTATCCAATTTTAAATGTAAAAGTTAGTACATAGTAATTAAAATCTAATTATAAAAAGTAAATCACTATTACAACTCAAAATGATCCCAGAGTTCACAGTAGACTTTGACTCACTTCATCTCAGGTTTTAAAAAAGCACCTCCTCTTTGTTATAGTAAACCTCCATTGACGATTATTCACACTTCATGCTTATCTGGGATTTATAGGCAACTTACTGACGCAGTTGGGCATTGGTCCATTCCAAAATCCCCCCCTCAGGCATGTAGCTTGATAAAAGGGCAAAGCTTCTTCCCCCTGAAGACGCAAAACTCACTTTTAAGTTTATAAATGGCATAGCAAGCCCTTTTCTTCAATCTCATAAAAAATGTTTACCAGAATTAATTCATAGCCCAGATCACATGTGACATTGAATGTATCCGTCATGATGTACTGAGACTGCTGAGGCTCGATATGACCCTGTCGAGGAGCCACGGGGTTCGGACATGGCTGAGCTATGAAAGAGAAAAATAGTGGACACTGAGAATAAAACACACATTTTAGAAAACTGGATGTTAACTTTTAAATGCTCATCTTAATCATAATGCATCGTGTCCAAACATCTCTCCAGAGAGCTACAGTGGTGGCCAACATTATTAGAACACCTGGCAAATTTAAGAGGTTTCATAAACTGAATAAAATATCTAGAAAGTCATCGTTAAGCTCTATGAACCATATAATAGAGCCATCATAAAGAGATTTAGGTCATTTTCATAACAAAAAAGCCGTTTCACTGTCATCGTGTTCCTTCACAGAATTCAAATGAAAGCCTTAAATTGCAGAAGACATGAAGGACATTAGCGTTGAAGTTATCAGGAAATAGATTTAAGACTATAGATAGATGGATATACCAAATATTAAAGTTAAATGTGGATTAAAACATCTTGACAAAGTATTTTGTGCTCAGAACTATCTGCATGTTTCATGCATTTATTAACATTAAAATGAAATCATGTTTTGAAGGTCAAAAATGTAATTGTTTTTCAAATCTGCCAGGTGTTATAACAGTTTTGGCCATCACTGTATTATATCACAACATTTGTTCTTTTTTTTTTGGTAGCTTGCACAACATTCATAATTACTATATTTTTGGACAAAACTGACAACAAGTTTGCACAAACAGTTCAAATAAAATCTACAGTTGAATTGGAAATTGGATTATCTGCATTCATTATTACAGTGTAGCAGTGGCAAACAGCATCACTGTCCATGATCAACAACGACTCTCATCAACATTAATAATGATCAATCTTAAATAAATCAATTATTTGTAGTATTTGGCTCCCTGATGCAGACACCTAAAAATTATGGCAGGACTAATAGGACAGAAATAATATGTAGAGTACTGTAGAAGCCCTGTATTGTATTCAAGGTTTAATGTGTGCTTTTACTGTGCTAAATGAGGTGTAAAAATGCTATTAAAGGAATCAAGTGGGCAACACAGCTAACACCTGAAAATAAGAAGGGAGAAAAGCTGTGATATTTGCAATATTTGTAGATTGGTATTTATAGATATTTGCAATCTCACAGCAATTCGGAGCTTTTTTATTTAGCGGCCATTTTGTATGAATTATTCATATATTTTATTGTGTTTTTCTTATATGCCAATGACAGTTGATTTAGGGGTGGGGTTTGGGGACCCCCCCTTTTGAAACCGTATGTTTTTGTACAAAGGAAATCATTTAAAAAATTTGGAGACGAATCAGACATTTTTCTGACATTATGTAAAATACTTAAGTTTCACGTGTGCATGCCTGCATGTGTCTGTATTCACAACTGGTTTAGCAAAATGTTGATATTTGTTTTATTTTTTAAAGGTAGCCACATTTTAACCTTTTTTCTGAAAAAAGACAACTAGAATGACAAATGTTTTTATCTGCTGCAATTGAAATTCAGGGTTATTACGACAAAAAACTGTTCTGAAGTTAAAACATTAGTATTGTGTCTGAAAACAGCACTTTTTATTAAAAGGAAACATTTCATAAAAAAGTCATAACAATATTTATTTTAAACTTGGAAAGTCATTAGCAGTTTACAGAAATTTGATATATGTAATGTAATATGTATAACGAATTTATTGTGTATGGCCATACACGATAAATGTGCTTCACAATCATGAGGGGGGTCTCTCCACACCACCACCAATGTGCAGCATCCACTTGGATGATGCGACGGAAGCCTCAGAACAACGGCGGCAGTTTGCTCACCACACACCAGCTATTGGTGGAGTGGAGAGACAGTGATAAAGCCAATTCGGTGGATGATTGGGTGGTCATGATCGGTGAGGGCCAATGGAGAAAATTTGGCACTCTTTTAATGACCACAGAGAGTCAAGACCTCGGTTTAACATCTCATCCGAAAGACAACGCTCACTGACATACAGTGTCCTCTTTATTTTACTGGGGCATTAGGACTCACATAGATCGCAGGTTGAGCGCCCCCTGCTGGCCTCATTAACACCACTTCCAACAGTAACCTAGTTTTCCCACCTGTTCTCCCATCTAAGTACTGACAAGGCTCAGCCCTGCTTAGCTTCAGTGAGTAACCTGTCTTGGGCTGCAGGGTGATATGGCTGTGGCCATATTTAATGTATATTTAATATAATTCACATATAAATTAAATAACCAACATAAATATTTTACATATGATATTGTAAGATTCAGGTATATGGACAAAAGAATACAGGCATTTCTTTCTTACTTCAATCACTCTATGCAGGTAAGATGACAAAATAATTCAATAAATAAAATTTGAAATAATGAGATCAATGATTCATGTCCACTTTTTTCCTGTCCAATTTATTTTATGAGCACACATAGAACTGTAAGATTATATATACACCATTAGTTGCTCATTATCTCAAAATGAACTATTCAGCATACATATTGCCACTTAAAAGTACCTGTGCTGGTGTACTTGATCTTCCAGCCTTTGTTTTTCCCAGAGCGGTCAGAGCGAAAGGTCACGTGCACTTTGTGAGTTCCTGTCTCTATTTTTCTTGGTGGGGTCTTGCCACAAAACGGGCCATACTCCCTCCCACCTGCAGCAATCTTAAACACAAAACAGTTTGAATTGTCAGCGCATACAAACGGCAACAGATAAACAAGCCTCTTGGGAGGTGGGAGGGTGAGGAGAAGTATATGTGGTTGTGGAGGTATATATATATATATATACATATACATATATATTGACCTTATTCTTCAATGCGGAAGTGCGCGCATTTTTGCGATTGTTTTAGAACTTCTGATTCAGTTGCCTATGGGAGAAATGACTAGGAATAATAAACGGCAAAAAACGGTCAACTATTTACTCTACAAACAGTGTTTGCATTACAATACAGACAAAGTAAAATAATATAATAAAAAATATCAGTTTGCAACACCAAGCAGCAAAACGAGCTGTTTTTAAACATTTAAAAATGAATGGAAGTGAATGAGACCGGAAGTTTCAAGCCAAAATGATTCAAAACTGCGCCCGCTCGTACGCGGAGAATAAGGTGAAAACATATATATACATAACATATATATAAACACATATATATATACACATACATATATATACATATACTATACATATCATATATATATATATATAATATATATATATATTATTATATATTATATATATATATATATATATATATATATATATATATATATATATATATATATATAATACACACATACACACACACACACAGCTGGGGGGGGTTAACATGTATTAAACATTTATTTTATTGATGCCTTTTTATCATGGATCCATATGAAAGAAGCACTATGATACCCTCTGTTAAAGTACAATCACAGAAATCATTAGAAAGTGTCAGAAAGATGCAATGTAATAACATTTGAGAATATACAGTGCTCAGCAAATATAAGTATACCCCTCACAAATCCATCTTTTAAATTCATATTTTTAATAGGAAGCTGTACAATATTATATTTTTGCATATACATTAGATTAGTCAGTACTAAAGCCAAATTCAAAAACTAGAACACCCAAATTTATATGGTATATAAAAATATTTTTAAAATGAAAAGCAAAAAAATAGTGAAAAATTTAGATGAAATTTTGTAGGTTGTAATTTTTTTGCATGAATTAAACTGTTTTATCTTTCAATTTCTAAATATGTTTAGTAACTAAACTATTATTTAATAAATATACCTGTTTAATAAATCTGTTTTGTTTAAATGCACCAAAATACATTGCCTATATTCACTGAGAAATGGTGAAAAATATTTTCAAATTACTTTTCAAAATGGGGTGTACTCAATTATGCTGAGCACTGTATTTGAGATCAGACTATTACATATTATGTTTAATAATGAACTTACATAATGTCTAAAGATAAATATCAAAATAGTTCCATCAATAAATTTAACAGATCCATCAAAAAAAGAGACATTTGATATCTCAACAAAGAGCCTCAGCAAACTGTAAACCATAAAAAACAACAACAACCAAAAAAGAAATAAAAATAAAGAAAAGAAAATAAAAAAAAAGGCTTTTCATGTGGGAAGATGTCCGGCCATAAATCTGCTGAATCTGGCCTCTGGGGGCTCCAAAAATCTGGTCCAACAGCACACATGAGACCAAAACCACAACGTAAAGAAATCTGGGCGCCACTCGTCTTTATCTGCTCAGCCTTTTTCAAAGAGAACCAGAAAAAAAATGTATATATGACCAACATCAAAAAAAAAAAAAAAAAAAACTCAAAGCATTTACAGTTATGGAAAGTACTATAAAAGAGCCTGCATAACACAGTCACCCAGACTAGTGTCATAGAGGCAAGCCGAAAAACAAATGAGGATTCAAGAGACGCCATTTCACGGTTCAAGCGCAAAACTGGGATTTCTGGTTTGTGTCATCCCTCAGTCATTTAATGAGCATTTCACAGCAGTAAACAAACGTATTCAGTAGGGGGACTTTTACAGATGGAGTTCTGAAATGATACACACCGGGGCTTGAAGAGCAGGCCAGGTCTCATCTATTCACCTCTAATCTGGTAAATTGAGTCAAAAAGAGCGACTGAAACAGGAGAATGAGTCGAGCCAAGAGCTGTAAACACATTTTCCAAAGCCCCTGATCTGCAGACTTCAAGCATGCACGATAAATCTGACGTGAAATCATAATTATAAAAGCAATTAGCTGACCCTGTGCCGCTCGCCCTTGGACGTGACAGTGAAAATTCACAGAGAGCCCCTCTAAGGCGGCTGGGACGAGGTTGGTGGGGGTGGAAAAGTGCAACACAGCAACAATAAAACCGCAGGCCTTTCCTGTATCATTAACCACAAGCTCAAACAGCTCAGGACACGGCAGTGCCAATTGCAACAACACAAATTAAGCTTCCGCATCTCACACAAACACATGCGGGCTGAGGTCGATAATTCCTCAACCTAATGTGTTTATTCATCTCCAAAATGCACATATATGCGTAGGACACTACTACCAATGATGCTAGTTGGTGCTCTGCTGGTATATCAGCAAATTAAAAACAACTGATCTGTTAAATGATGACCTAGAAAGATTTTTGCTTTCTTTATAATAGGCATGGGACGATAACCTTTTTTTCAAGGTATACCGCGGTTTAGAAAAGTCAAGGTTTTATAACCGCCAAACTTTTCTGCTATACTGTTCCTGTAGTATATTACATTTTTTAAGTAAGATACTATTTTGTTTGTTTGTTTGTTTGTTTGTTTGTTTTTTTAGGGCAACAGTATCTCCAGCAGAAAAGATATTCAAAGATGCCGTTTTAAATTGTAAAGAAATCTGTGTTTTTGAAACTAATGAAGACAGCAGAGGTAAATGATTTATTTGAATTTAGCATGACATGTTTGCTGTTCCAAAATATCATAAATGTCATTTAAAAAGAACTCAGTGATCTCAATACCGTGAAATCGTGATATTTTTAAGGCTATCATACCGTCAGAATCTTATACTGGCCCATGCCTACTTTATAACATTTTGTTCTAAAAGTAATTTATACACAACCATTCCAAAGTATAAGGTCTATAAAATTAATGTAATGTTTTTTTTTACACTCCATAAGATTTACAAATAGATTAATTTATTAAAAATGTTAATATATTTTTATAATATAAAAATACAGAATGTTTTCTGTGAGGGTTGGGTTAAGGAGTAGGGGCTGTACAGAAACGCCATTACGTCTATGGAGAACCCCCACCAGTAAACAAACCTGCATGTGTGTGGTATTTTGTAAGCCTTTTCTTTGATCAATGCAATGTGCAATTTTTTTTTTTCTTTAGTTAAATACTACTGAACTTTTAATGGTAGTGTAAAGTAGAACTGCACAATATTGGAAAAATCTGAATTGCAATATTTTATTGCGATATTAAAATAATTTCACTGAATGATTTGAATATCTAAATGAATGAAATCTTTCCATAAATACGACTGGGAAGATCAAGTATTTTTCTATGCTGTGTATCGGCATAAATTATAATAAATTACAAATGTAAATAAATAAATAAACAAACAGTGTTTTAAGGTTGATTCTAACAGTATTCAACTACAGAAATTGAACAATTAAATGTAATATAAGATGGTGGTCATATAAATAACTAAAAAATAATAATATATTTATGTTTTAAACTTTAATAATATATTTTCTGCGATGTGACTATTGCAGATACACACATTGCGATATCGAAGCTCAAACGATATATTGTTCAACCCTGTATAGTGCTGCACAATATATCGTTTGAGCATCAATATTGCAATGTCTGTATCTGCAATAGCCACATCGCAGGATTAGATTTATTAAAAGATATATATTTTTTAATAATTCATACAATGATGACCATGTTATTTTATGTTTGATTAATCCATTTCTCTACTCGAATACTACTTTATTTCCCTTTTATCTTTGCTCTGTCGTATTTATAAAAATTATTATGATTTATGCAATAGCACTGTATAGAAAGTGACTAAATCGTCCCGATCTATCTAACCTAGGGGTGCCCTGTGCTGGAGGGCCGATGTCCTGCATAGTTTAGCTACAACTTCCTTTGACACACCTGCCTGGAAGTTTCTAGCATACAGAGAAAGAGCTTGATTAGTTGGTTCAGGTGTATTTATTTGGGGTTGGAACTAAAATATGTAGGACACCGGCCCTCCAGGACTGAGTTTGGCACCAGTGATCTAAATGAATGAAATCTTTACAAATAGAGTATTCAAATCATCTGGTCAATTATATTCATTCATAATTTATATCACAGAAAAACAGATTTTTCCAATATTGTGCAGCCCTAGTAGTGTTTATTAAATATATTTTAAATTACAATAATATCAATGCACATAAGAAAAAATCCCCAAAGCCAGTGAAAATAAAGGAGCCGTCTTAGCTACACATTGTATACAAACTTACGGGGTCGGTGTGAAGTGAATTGATTTTTCCAGCCAAGAAAAAAAAAGGATCATATTGGTCATAGAAACATTTCTAAAATATGCCCTGCCAAGGTATGCTGCTTCAATCAAGCCAGCCAGATCCTGAAGGCAATCTCTCAGGAATGAAAGACCCCTCATTGGCCCGCTCATCGCCACCTAGTGACCATCATCCCCAACAATCATGAAATATCTCTGTGGCCCGTGCCCCCATGCCAACCATAACTCTCCTTTACTGCAGACAGCTCCAATAAAGGATTACAATTACAATTAAAGTAATGAGCAAAGGGGGGGAAAAAAGAGAAAAGTCCGAGGATGGATCCCCAGGCAAATTAAATTGCAGCACAGTTTGAAAGTGAGCACAGAGTAAGTCTTTTGGGTTATTACTGGCTAACCACCCCTCATTCCCTCAATAATTAACTTTCAAGTTTCATAATCAAGAACCGCAGAATTGAAACAAAAGTGAAATGCTGTCCCAAAATGCCTAAAGCGGTCCAAGGATCAAAACATCGACCATAATTGAATAGTCCAATACTTTCTGCTCCTTTGGAGTGATTTTGTACAAATTCCTGCGAGGTTGTGCTCATTTTCAAAACCAACATTTGAGCAACAGATGTCTCCAGCGCCCAGAGGGCAAGAGGCAAAGCAAGGTGCACGAAAGAAAGAAAAAATAGTAGCATAATTGAGACACCAAGTCAATGCAATGGCCAGTGCCGCTGGCTATAATGTCAACAATAGCATCTCATCAGGCAGACCCCAATTCCTAGGCTTTGGGGATGTTGTCTTTTTTTTTTAGCATGGTGGTGATAGCAGAGGGGCTCCGGAAATTCAGAGACTGCCGAGCCAAAACAGATCACTTCAAAGCGCCTTATTTAACGCTTGCTAAATTTTTCATCACAGTTGCTTAATATCCTGGGGAAGGGGAGCTTTTGAAGTTGCGGCGAGACCGGGATGTTCTTGTGACAACTTTCCTTTTTTTTCCCTCTCTCCCTCCTCCCTTTTTCACCTCCTCCCTCTGCTCCTGCATCCCTCACTCTTTCCACAGGAGGCCAGTGATATTTGGGGCATGCGGTGGAGCCCCAGCGGGCAGAGCGAGGCTGGGAGAGCGTCCCATGGAGCCGGCAGTTACCATGCCAACACACTGAGCGTTTTAGTCGCTGCCGGTAGATCGCAGGAGGATACCGCAAAACACCACTGGAGGGAGAGATATTTAACCTTTCACACACCTTTGAGGCAGAAAGCCCACCACAGAAGACTAAAAGGCAAACACCAGAGCTGACAAACATGGATTCAAACCAGCTTTGCTTTTCTGACAACCTGAGGTGATTTTTAACTCCACCAGTCATTATTATGGGTAAATCTTTGTCTTCCCTGCACATTACATTCAGATAGTGTTGTTCATTTTGAAATTTGCAGCATTCAGTGATTACAGTAATAAATGCAATAGATCAGGGGTGCCCAAACTTTTTCTTTAAAGGTCCAAAACCCAAATCATTGAGAGTCGAAAGTAAACATAATATACGTACTATATTTCATTAAAGTTGCCATGGCTAATTTCCTAATTTATTGGAAAACATCACTTTAAATTGTATTTAATGCAGTATATCATTTACCTCCAGTTTCACACAAGGTTAAGGCTAGTCAAGATAAATTGCATGTTTGAGCTGTCTCAACTCAAAATAACTTGCGGTGAGAGTCTTAAAATACATAGTGTAATTTTTTTTGCCTTCAGGTGCACACAAGTAATATATTTTTCTAAGGCCATTTTTAAATGTGTCTTAAATAGCCTAATTTAACTAAGGCCTAGTCCTGGCTTAATCTAAGCGCTGTTTGTGAAACTGGGCCATAATATGATAACCAATTGCAATAAAACCATAAACATCACATTTAACACAGTGGAGTTCACTAGTCAAGCAGAATCTTCCTTTGCCTTGATTTGTCCTCTATCTGACAGTGTGTACATTAATGCTGTTAATTTACACCATTTAATAGAAACATTTAATTTCAGTTAGCTTTTAACAATAAAGTAAACAGACAAAGGTTACTTTAGGTTTGAAATGAAAATCTCTAAACTAGGGATGGGCAGATAAACGATATGATATCGAACATGATCAACTTTGTCAATAACAAGGATAAGCTCTGGACTTTTTTACTCTATATTGATCTAAGAGCCAAATCACACAGCAGAAATGTGCTGTGATATTAGAGATGCAACCAAAATTTCAGCCACCAACAAATTAATCGGCTGAAAATGTTATGCCATTTAATGACCCTCCATTTTTGAGGCTGAAGTCATTGTTGGGATACTCTATTAATTTGGAAGCATTAACAACTTATATCAAAATATATCGTTATCGTTCAATATGAAAATAATTATCGAGATTGCATTTTTGCCATATCGTCCAGCCTATAAACAATACCTATAATTTTCCTCACTTCTCAGATAGGATAGAGGGCCAAATCAAAGTTTACCATGGGTCACTTTGGCCCATGGCCCTATTTGGGCATCTATGTAATAGATGTTTTGTACATGAACGATTTTAAGGTGTTGGAAATACACAGAATTTGGTGTGAAGGAGATCATAAAAGGAGGATAGAAAAGAAACACATGAACAAAAAGAGTCAAAAAATGAAAGGGAAAATCTAAATTAAAAGAACACTTATTTTTATTGATAGAAGATAAAAACAAAGAAATCACTAAGAGCAAATGGAAAAAAGAGCAACTAGGGGAGAAAAAAGGCAAGTAAAATGAAAGAAAATAGTTCCAAATCTAAATAAACAGAAAGAAAAGAAAAAAGAATATTACAAGAAAAACACAAGGAAAGGGCAATGAAAGGAAAATGAATCAGAAGTGGAAATGGAAAAAATGGAAAAGAACACAAAGGAATTTAACAGGCATCTATTTGACCCCTTTTTCAAGGTTTAAGATAAGTCTTTTGTTTCTCCAGAACGTGTGTAAAGTTTCAGCTCAAACACCCATCAGATTATTTATTTACCTTTCAGAATGTTGGAATTTTCTGCTCTGAATACACTGTAGCTGTTTTCTTCCCAATGTCTTTAATGCTAGTTTTCCCCGCCCACTGTTCTCACGTGCCTGTCAGAGTGTGCCTCAATCTCCGCCTCGGCTGTGTCAGATAAACAGCACAGTGACAGACATGAAGAAAGCAGATCTCAGGCAACGTTTGTGAGAAATCTACAGTAAGAACTTCCCAATGATTTGATGTATTTGTTGTGGAGTTAATTCAAGCCTTTCATTGAATCACACACAATGTTGTTACAAAGTTCACGCACGCACACAGATACACATACACAGTACCTGTTTAACTTTGCACTGTTTTTGCACGGCAAATAGGACAGGACACCAGTTAATATCCACTGCTTTAGTTATCTGTTATGTTAATATACAAAATAAACCTGATTTAACGTCCCCAAACCGGAACAGAAGCACTTCTTTATAATGTACTGACATGCGGCTGTGGTGATAAGATGGTAAAATCGCTTCATTAAACATGACTGTTTTAAAAATGTTTTAAACTTGTAAAACTCACTCTTGATCACATTTGATGATGATTATGATCACAGCGAGGTGAACAGATCTTTTAATCCTAGTTGCTTTTTGCACGTCCTGTCTTGTGAATATGATCATAAGTGTTACTACAGAGACATGTTAATACACAGCTGTCAATCAAATTGCTGGGCAGGAAACCGCACTCCTCACGTTGCAGTAGGCCTCAAAATGGGAGAGATTTGGATCCTTTTTTAACATCAGGAAATAAAAAAAAGAGACTTATTGTCTTTTATCACTCCAATATAACTGTAGACACTACACTTACACACAGCTCTGTCCAAACAGCTTAAAAAATGATTTTCATCATAGGTGCCTTTAAATAAAACTGGAAAAGAATCAATGAATGAAAATAAAGAGAAAAAAGCAAAAGAAAAAAGAATTAAAAAGAAAATAAAAATAACAGAAAACAGACAAGGAAAGAGCAATGAAAATGAAAGGAAAATGAGATGCAAAGGAATAATAATGCAAAAAATAATGAAAAGAAAACTAAATAAAATGTAAAGAGGGAAATGGAAAAAAGAGAAATGAAAAATAAAACGAAAAGGTATTCAAAGAAACAAAAAAGGTTAATGAAGGAGCATTGAAAAAAAAGAAAAGTGAGATGCAAAGGAATAATAAAGCAAAAAGTAAATAAAATAAAAAGCAAAGTCGGAAAAGGAAAAAAGAGAATTGAAAATTAAATAAAATGAACAGGAATTTAGGGAACAAGAAAAAAGAGATGAAAGAGCAATAAAATGAAAGGAAAAGTGAGAGGCAAAGAAATAATAACGCAAAATCAAAAGAAAGAAAAAAAGGCAAATGAAAATGAAAGAAAAACTGAATGCAAAGAAGCTGAAAGTGAAACTGAAAAGAAAAACACAAGAGAAATAAAAAGCAAAAGTGAGGGGGCGATTAATTAAAGAAAGACTCAAGTCCTGCAGTGTGGGAGAAGGAGTAGAAGGACAGGCCAGGAAGAAGAACAAGCCTGGAGAGAGAACTCAAGCCTGAACTCAGCGACTGTGTGCTGGGTTTTGAGTGACAGCACAGGTCCAAACCTGCTCTGCCTCAGACTCCAGCCAGAGTCGCCTGCCACCGAGGAGCGAGGGCCGCCCATCCGGCGAGGTGAGTCAGAACCTGTTAACGTGACTGGTGTCCCCAGCCTGACACCCCGGCACTCGCGCCCAGAGCCTCCCTCCAGCCCTGCCACTATTCCCCTTCCGCTCATCCACATCAAATCCTTTCAGACACAGATTTCAATTATTCACCCCATCCAAATAAGTGCCTTGTGACATGAAATTATCCAGAGCTGTAATAATCCACTTAACTGGGAAAGAGCAGCTCATCAAAAAGAGAAAAGCGGAGAAAAAAGGGGGACTTGTCAAGCAGTTAGAAAGCCAAGAAGCCTTAATAATCGTCATTTTTCCCCGCTGTTAAGGACAGTGCTTTGAGCATGGCTAGATAGAATTCATAGCGGAAAATCACATCACACAAAACTGCACAATACACAGCCTATTGTCCAATGATAGTAATGTGCCATAGATATCCAAGAACTTCCTAGTTTAAGCGCAATAAAAGAAAGAGAGCAGTTCCGCTGCTAAAGGAGAACACGGCAGACTGGGGATGGGGGAGGATTACTCACTTTTACAGCTAGTTTGCTCACAAAAACTGCCTGCTTGCAAATCACAAACTAAATGACGTCAAAAGTTTCAGGCCGATCACACCTGAGAATTGACAATGACAAAAACTGTCATAATGTAAAATATTATTAGAATCTCAAATAGCCGTTTTTTTTTGTGTGAATATATTTTACAGTTGCATTTCGTCCTCGGATGTTATGCATTCATTATCATTCATAATCTTGCCATCTAACATGCTATTTTAGTTCTCGAGAGACACTTCATTCATTCATTTTCTTTTCGGCTTAGTCCCTTTATTATTCTGAGGTTGCCACAGCGGAATGAACAGCCAACTTATCCAGCAATGTTTTACGCAGCGGATGCCCATTCCAGCTGCAACCCATTACTGGGAAAACATCCATACACACTCATTCACACAAATACACAACTGACAATTTAGCATACCCAATTCACCTATAGCGCATGTCTTTAGACTTGTGGTGGAAACCCACATGAACCCCGAGGCTCGAACCAGCGACCTTCTTGGTCTGAGGCGAACGTGCTACCCACTGCGCAGCCCCCATTTCTTGTATTATCAAAGTTTTTACTCCTTGAAGCAGCGGCATGGTGGCTCAGCAGGTGGCACTCACCTCACATCACGAAGGTCACTCGTCCGAGCCTCGGCTGGGTCAGTTGGCATTTCTGTGTGGAGTTTGCATGTTCTCTCCGTGTTTGCGTGGGTTTCCTCCAGGTACTCCGGTTTCCCCCACAAGTCCAAAAACATTCGGTATAGGTGAATTGGGTAAGCTAAAATTGTCCGTATGTAACATGTGTGAATGAGAGTGTATGAGTGTCCTTCCACTGTGGAGAGCCCAGATTAATAAGGGACTAAGCCGAAAAGAAAATGAATGAATGAAATTGACTGTAGGGTGTCACGGTGGTGCAGTGGGCCTCACAGCAAGAAGGGCATCCACTGAGTAAAACATATGCTTGATAAGTTGGCAGTTCATACCGCTGTGGACCCTTGATTAATAAAGGGACTAAGCCAAGGGAAAATGAATGAATGAATGAAGAATGAATGAAATTTGAAGCATAATTCTTCAAATAAATGTCTTTACTGACATTTTTGATCAAATAATTGCATCTTTGCTAAATTCTTAAGATACAGCCTTAACTGGCTTAATATTTCTAACATGACAACAACAACATGATACTAGACATAAGAGAAATACACTTTAAGATAATTACAATTGTAACTGTGAAATTCAGCAAAAATGCAGTTTCTTAAACAAGTATGAAAACTGTAAGATGCCACAAATTTCATGCTGATATTTTACAGTATAATGCTATTCCATATATCTTTTTATCCATCTTTAATTACACTGAAAAAAATGATTTCTGAAAATTTGTTGCAAACAATTTATGTGTTGAATTTAAAAAAAACTAAATAAATTTTGTAATGTTCAACTTAATTAGTTTGTTTAAATTCAGCCCAAATAAATTGTTTACAACAACTTAATGTAAAAAAAATTATTGTAAATCCAAGGATTCATATTTGAATCATTTTTTCATGAGCTGCAAGTGTACATTTTGGGTACCAAAAATATGTTAGTAGCAATTTCCACTGTTAAATTTACGAGTTTAAAAGAGTTCATTTTCTGTTTTGTAAATTACAGTTATAAAGTACTTTTAAATGATGTTAGGTTAATATGTTTAAAAAATTAAATACAAAATAATTTTTACAGAATTATTCTGATAACCAAAGCTGACAGTTATTTATTATTCTTTTTTGGAAAACTAATTTTATATAATGTAGCCTAAATAACTAATGCAGCTCATTCAATTAAATTTCAGAAGATATCTGACTGCTACATATTATTATAAAAAAATCTCACCAAGTGAATACTATTCAATCCAAAACAAAATAGCAGAACAAAACAATTGCATTGTACATGTCACATACAGTAATAGTAATGCAAACCAGTGTTTCAAACTGACTGTACCCCTGTAAAATCCCAGTGAAGAAGAGTGCATGCTGGTTAGTCTGACTCATAATAACTTACCAGCGCTTCTCTCGGAGCTGCATCTTCTCTGGCTGGAGCAGCATTCTGAAAGAAAGAAAAACAACCTTGTGTTACACTGCCATCTAGGGATGCGTGTGAGCCATTTACAGAAAAGCACAGTGCTCTAACCAGACAAGAGCATTTTCATCTTCAAATGATGTTCTGTAAGTGTAATCAGCTTTCAAATTTTATCAATTTCATAGAGCTTTCAAACATACAATAATATAAGTCAAAAATAATCTCCTACCAGAAATGTACACTTCAATTCAGCGCATGTCAGTGTGATTTTTAACATTTAAACATAATAATAAAACCAATTCAGCAGGGAAATACTGAAATTATCAAAAGTGAATGTTAGTAAACACATCCATAATGATACAAATATGATCTATTTATATTAATTCTTGTATTTTGAACAAAACATATAACAATAATAATCATCATAATAATAATTTTATAATAATAATAATAATAATAATATTTAACTAAATTAAACATTTTTTTGACATGTTTATTTAAAGTTATCAAGTTCAATGTGCAAAGTGCTCACAGAAATATAATCAGAGGCAGGTTTTTCAAAGAATCTGCCATGGGAAATAGTCCAAATACAAAAGCAAATCATAAACAATAAAAGCAAATAGGTTAACTATAATTTTTCTTTTTGAATAATAGAAATGTTATTTTTCTTAAGAAGAGCAACTCCATCGATGATCTATAAGCCAGTGGCGTGGAACAAACTTTAGTCAATTGGTGTAGCTTGTTCCTCGCCACTAGTCCTGCTTGGTTTGGGACTTGTGGAGCTGTGCATTGTTGGATTTGCTCTTCAGTGTTTGGGCGTTCAGCAGTGACATTTACATTACACTAAACTTCAACTGTGAAAAAACTGGACTGAAGCAGTTACAATTTACTGGAACTAAAAAAGCGCTATAGAAATAAAGCTGAACTGAATTAAATCAGAGCTTTGTGAAGTATAAGAAGCATTTTTCTTAAAAGCCAACTTCAAACTTCTGAACAGTAATGCACCATGTAGCATCTATCACTGTTGAGAAATTAATCATTTTATAATAACTTAATTGTCATTATTATATGTCTTCATAACCAAAAGACGTCTTGTCCTATTAGCCTAAAAGAAAAAGTTTTCCCTTACCATGTATGCATTACAATGGTTTGCTACATTAATGAGTGCCATTAGAAACCATTAACACTCCTGCCTTTATCATCGCTCTTCAAATGAGTCAGTCTTTGGCACCACGGTTTTGGTTCTGATCATTAGATCCACTTTAGAGCACTAAGTAAGCCTGCAAGGCTCAAATTAGGACATTTAATTTACTAATTAGCCATTAAGATGACTCTTTTAAGTAAAATTGACTTACTGTAAACAAATTAGCCTTTTTAAAGCCACCTCAGGGTAAGTATTCAGCTTTAAGCAGTTTTACTCTCCCTTTCAATTTTTTTTTTTTGTATGTTTTTGATAGAAGTTTCTTCTGCATTTATTTATTATCACAACTTAAAATGACTTTTTTTGTATTTTAGAATGTCTTACTATTTACTGCAAAAAGGAAAGTCACATGATCCTTCAGAAATCAGTCCAAAACGCTGATATTCACTGCTTAAGAAACATTTCTACTAGGAATGCTTATTATCAGGATTGTAAGTCGATACTATTGACTGTTTCTATTAACTTTTTGCCCATAGATAAAGTGCACAGATCTAAATGTAATGTAGCGAATTTATCCTTTTCTAATTTACTTTAGATTTCAGTTGCGATGGCTGTAATTGTTGTGCAGCTCAATTTTTGCTTCCTTTTCTTGAAATGGGTTCATGAGGCGTTTTTTGTTATATTTGTTGGCATCTTTGCCTTGAGCTTGACATATAATTTTCCTGCCCTGCTGGACGTTGTGTTCTTTACAGATCAAATTTAGTGACTTATGATAAAGTTGTTTGTAGTCTATTGATAAGAGAATTCCTCATATTATACTTTGTTTATAATGTAATATAATATAATATAACATAACATAACATAACATAACATAACATAACATAACATAACATAACATAATATAATATAATATAATATAATATAATATAATATAATATAATATAATATAATATAATAATCATTCATTTTCTTTTCGGCTTAGTCCTTTTATTAATCTGAGGTTGTCTCGCCACAGCGGAATGAACCGCCAGTTTATCCAGCATATGTTTTAGGCAGCGGATGTCCTTCTAGCTGCAACCCATCAACGGGAATATAATATAATATAATATAATATAATATAATATAATATAGCTTATAGTTTTTTGGGGGGGGATGTATAAAATGTATTTTTAAAAAAAAAAGTTTAAATTTTGCCTGACACCAACCACAAATGATAATGGAATATTCTGGTGGGGAATTAGGGGAATTATGACTCTTAGAAGCCCTAATATCAGACAAAATAACGTCTAACCAAATGCACCATGTGTTTGGTAATTTGTTTAAGAAATATCTGTGTACTTGCATATATTTGAGATGATAAGATTGGGTAAATTTAATTGCGTTGTCTGTCACTTCTCATGACGTTCTCTGTGTGGTGTAAAAAAAAAGCAACTCGCAGTTTCAGCTTCGCCTCTTTTTTCGCTCACTTTTAACTTGATTCAAGCAACATTTTGAGTGTCATGTTCAGAAACAATCTCTAACTACAGAGGGACGATACTGTGGGTAACCAATAACGTCTAACCAAATGCACCATCTGCTATGTAGTACACAGAAAGCTGCAAAGCTTACACACCCTGATTATAGATGCTTTTATTCATAACAGAACAAATATTTATACACTGAATGTCTCATCCAAGGTGTTGACTACAAAAAGGTTGCATTTAAAGCCTCGTGGGGTTTCAAAGAGTATTTTAAGAATCATTAAGTGTCATCTTCACAGAGGACAAACACCAACACATTCCACAGGGTTATCAGTAGCCGTTGTTATCTAGCCTTCAGATATAGCCATTTTTTATAGTTTTTTCTTTAATGTGGTCTTAAAAAACTAAACATGTAAACATATTTATAATGCTATTATTAATTATTCCAAACTGTTAGCATTTGTGCTTCAATTTAAAAATACAGTCATTAAATAAAACAAGTCATTAAAGTTAATAAAAGAAAGAGCAAAACAAAAAAACACAACGGCCAAGTTCCAGAAATAGAGCCTGGCTGGTTTGGTTTAAGGCTTAAAATTATAACCCTTTACACATTTAAAAAAAAAATCCCTTTCAAATGAATGAGAAAATACTTTGAGAATCAGAATATATACTGTATGCTATCCACTTAAAATTAAATTAAAATTAAATGTATACATTGTACTGATTTTTATTTTTACTTCATTGCATCTTAATATACAGGGTTAAACAGCATGCAAACGGGTCATATATAATATGCTGTTAGTTTGTTTGCTTATACACTTCTACATCGTTGCTAATAATTTGGATAAATAACGCTACCATGAAAGCTGTCAACAGTTCTTTACTGAGAGATGGGCAGCACATGGAGGAATGGTTGTGTCCTGTCATGTTTTCAGGGTCAATGACCCTTGAATGAACATAACAGATAACAGATGATATTTGTTGTATGTTCTGCTTAACGTTAACATTATATCATTTCACATGGAGAAATCTCCTGAATGCCGTGTTCTCTGTGACCCGCACCTGTCACACACATCTGTCTAACTGTATATGTTCACTAAGGAGAACGCTAGCAAGCCTGCTAAAACTTTTCCAAAACAACATGGGACAGCCGTATTATTGACTTTACAACAATTAAGGCGTGGCAAAGAGTGCATTCACTATGCACGTCCACGGCCGAACAATCAAAATGCATATTATCTGCTGGAGAATTGCTATCAACTACCTGATTTTGCTGGTCAGGTTGGTCCTGTGATGCCATGTCGTCGGCGCTGTTAGCCAGGAAGCTAACGACGCTATCGCGTCACCGGAGCTCGATTACTGTCGTCTGAACTAGTGAGGCGAAGTTCGAGTCGTCTTTGGTGGTCGGTTCTTTTGAACAGTTCTTTTCCAAAAAACATTTTCAAAGGTGCGTGGCTTTTCTGCGGAGTTTAGTGTGACAATGAAGTATTCAAAAAGCAAAGTGCACTTTAAATGTTCGAAATGATGTATTTATTCATTTATTATTGTTATTATTATTATTATTATTATTATTATTATTATTATTATTATTATTATTATTATTATTAATGTTGGACACTGCATGGGATGTCCTCAAAATCGCATACACAACTGAGTAGCTATTTTGAATACTGTGCGCCTGCAAGAAAAAGAAAATATGATGGACCTGGACGTACTAGATTCGTTGCCGTGCATTCATTAATCAGTTCAATCCATACGGTTCGTCAAATGGAATCGACTCAAAAGAACTATTCACTCGCGTCACGAAGCCAACAAGCTGTGACAGACTCGATCAGTAGCGCATTTCACAACACGGAAGCAGATATCGACTATGTTTATTTTCAATTCTTCTAGAACAGTGTTACAAAGATGTTGTGAATATTCAGTGTAACGTTAGTTATGAGGCTTCAAACACAAAACTAACAATCGAAAACATAAGGTGATGCTCTAAAGAAAGTAAATTATGAACTCTGAACTTTGACCATCATCATGACAGAATTAAAACCATGTAAAGTGTGTAACGTCAGCCGACTGAAGTATTACGGACTGGCCGTGACCTCTCTTTATCAACTCAGAATTAAAGGTTGGTCTGAAAATATGAATTTATAAAAATATGCTAATATGTGGTTTTAAGCCTGAATTTAATAAGTGGTCCGCTCGATGAAAGTTTAGTTGAATTAAGCATACACATAAAAAACAGTACTGTTTAATTAAGCTAAATTATATTATATAAAGAATGCTTTTTACTGTAAAACAATTTTCCCAAAGAAGTTGATATTACCAAAGCTTGATGTCCTTTGCTCTGCTGGTCATGTGAGCCATTCTCTTCATCTCTGTCTACCACAGGTGCTGAGGCTCTAGACTTTTGTCCCAGTGCATCAGTCTCAGTGGTGCTGGAAGAAGATGGGACAGTTATTGAAGATGAGGCTTACTTTCTGTGTCTGCCAGCAAATACCAAATTCATGTTGTTAGATGCCAACGAAATATGGGTGCATTCTCATCAAAGTAAGATTTTTTGTGAGATTACTGTCAATAATATTTAAGTAAATAACTACTAATCTAAACTGGTCTCTGTTGTCTAGTTGCTGGTGGGACAGCCCAGTCTTGTAGAGACTCTATGGAAGTAGATGGAGGGTTTGACTCTTGGCATGGTTTGGCAGAGCAGCTGAGGCAGGACCTGGCCAGTATTATCCTCATGTCTGAGGCAGATCTACAGGTCTACTAATACTCCTGACATACCTGAACATTATCATTTACTGCAGTGTTTCTCAACTACGTTCCTGGAGCACACCTGTTTCAGATCATCAGCTCATTAGCACAGACTGAAAGAGCTGTAATGGGTGTGACAGACATCCAAAACATGCAGTGTTGATGGTCCTCCAGGAATGTGGTTGAGAAACACTGATTTACTGTACATGTACACTGGGGGTCAACAGTTTGAAATCACTTCGATATCTTATGGTTTTGTATTTTATGTTCACTACTGATTAAATTCATAAAATGTAATATTTAAAATTTTAAAAGAGCTGTTTTAAGCTGTCAAAGATGATGTATAAAATTTTGTAGTTTGTAATTATTGAACCTTTGAATTTAAATGGTTTCCTCCGGGTGCTCTGGTTTCCCCCACAGTCCAAAGACATGCGTTACAGGTGAATTGGATATGCTAGATTGGCTGTAGTGTATGTGAGTGTGTGCAGGAGTGTGTGGGTGTTTCCCATTGTGTTGGGTTGCGGCTGGAAGGGCATCCACTGCGTAAAACGTGTGCTGGATAAGTTGGCGGTTCATTCCACTGTGGCGACCCCTGATTAATAAAGCAACTAAGCCGAAAAGAAAATGAATGAATGAATGAATTTAAATGTATTATCTTTTATTTCTTAAGAAAAACGGTGATATTGCCATTTAAAATGTAAAAAATATAAAATAAATACATTTAATAATAATAATAATAATTTTTGTTATTGTAAGCAAACTCGTTTAATTTTTTTTAAAAATGTATATGGATTTGGATAAATAATGAATAATTTTCAAAAGTGGGTGTACTCATTTATGTGCGTATTGATCTGCACTGTTTATATATTTACTTAGTGAAAACCATGATACTTTATATTAGGATTCTTTAGTCCAATCAATGTAATGTTGCCCTGTTAAATACATTTATTTTATAATGAAAAAAGATCTTATCCTAAACTTTCATGTGTAATAACAACCTAACCACAGTTGTTTTCAATATTCATAATAATAATAAACATTATTGAGTACCACTTTGGCATGTAAGGATGGTTTCTGAAAGATCGTGTGAAATTGTGAAAATGCATATCTTCATGACAGGAATACATTTATTTAAAAATATTAAAAAATAAAAAACAGCTACTTTGAACTAACATGTTAATTTACTTATGTAAAATTTTACTGTATTTCTCGTATTAATCTAGCCTTGGTGAACAAAAAGCCAAAACATTTGACCCTAATACAAGATAATATAATTAGCCAATGTTCCTTAAGTGGCATACAGAGAATAACTAAATGAAAATATTTTTATAGAGTTTGATAGATGTGCCATGCTCTGATCTGGCTTCAGCGTTGGACTTCTCACAGCAGAAAACCCACGTCCTACAGGACACACTGCAAAGAACACTAGACCGTAGAGAAGAAGAGAGGCAGTCCAAAGACTTATTGAGGCTCTATTTGAAAGCCATGGAGCGAGAAGGCACCTTGGACCCACAGGAAGAAAGTAAGGCTATGTTTACATCAAACATTAGTAATCAATTCCAACAATCCCTTAGTAAAATGCCCAAATAAGCCCAATACAGCTTTGCCTTTGCTTCCACTAAATGGCGCCACTGAGCTATTTCTAAATGTTGCACCAGTTTATAAAAGCTCCTTTTTTATGGCCTTGGTGGAATGAAGAAAAGTAGCAGCTTGGATGATCAACAGCTTATCTGTTGTTGTGACAGGACCAATCTTTCCATCGCTTTTAGAACATTTATCTACTGTCATTGCTGCAGGTGCTAACCTAGATGAGACAGATGGGGTGCAGGTGGAGGCCGCAGCAGGGTTCAGCTCCACCACACTAATGGTTCTGAGGGACAAAAGATACCCAGAGACCAGACTGTCCAACCAAGAGCTGCAGGTATGATGTCTGATAAAGTTTCTTGTCTTTTTAGGATTTATTTAAAGGGTTAGTTCACCCAAAAATGAAAGTGACCGCATTATTTACTCTCCCTTTATGAGTTTCTTTCTTCTGTTAAACACAAAAGAAGATATTTTGAAGAATGCTGATTCACTATGGTAATCAATGGATGCCAGCCAAGCATTCATCAAAATATCTTTTGTGTTCAACAGAAGATACTAATGAAGTTTTTAGCAGCTGAAGGAGTAAATGATGACAGAATTGAACCTTTTTTAGTGAACTGCCCCTTGAACTTGATGTTACAGAATCAATTGGATGATGAACAGTAGATATTGCTTACTTTAGGGTCATGTGTGATGTCATGTTGACTTTGAATATTTAAAAATACACTTTTCTTTTGTACTTTCGGTTGTATATCAGTAGGGGGCACTCACTCTTCAGTGGTACACTATGAACACAAACCACAGGAGTATAATCTGTATAATAATTTGCTAGACTAAATAATCAGGGTTTATTTAGTTTAATACAATATATAATAAAATAACAATAAAGTTATTATTTAATGAATGACAGTAAATTAATTTATTGGATACCCCCCTTCACTTTCGTTTATTGAAAAATGTATGTATACAACTAGGTTTAATTGTTTTGACAATTCATTTAAAACAATGAATGATATAATGAATTATAATATAATGTAAAAAAAAGTCCTGTATAAGTCTAAAATTGCATTCATAATGGTCCTAAAAAGGTCTTAAAAGTCTTAAATTTGACTTTGTGAAACCTGCAGAAACCCTGTATAAGTTTGTTTTTTATATAATAATGTTTTTTAATGTGTCCCTGGACAACTAAATCAGTCATATGTGCAAATGTGAAAGATATGTATAAATAATCTTTCCATTGATTTAGGGTTTGTTAGTATATAACATTATTTGGCTGAAATACAAATATTTGAAAATTCTGATGGTTAAAAAATAATTGGGAAAATCACCTTTCAAGTGATTTAATTAAGTGCTTCAATACAAATTAAGTGTTTAGTGATGCATAATATTTACTATTTACAACAGTAAATTTACTAAATGTCTTCATGTAAAAAACTATAATGTATTTTTTGCCCATCATCAAAAATATACCTGTGCAACATAAGACTGATTTTGTCACATCAGGGTCACATATGTCTTTATGTCATATTGATAACGTTTTGCTTTAAATGTGCATGTCTTGATTTTTAGATATGTTCATATTAATACCAGGGTTCATACAGTCCTGGAAAACCTGAAAAAGTCAAGGAATTTTGACAAGGCGTTTTGGAACATTTTTTGGAAGTTTTGGAAAAATAAATAAACCCAAAATGTTTTGGTAATTTGTTTAAGAAATATCTGTGTACTTGCATATATTTGAGATATAAGATTGGGTAAATTTAATTGCGCTGTCTGTCCTTTCTCGTGACATTCTCTGTGTGGGTTTAAAAAAAAAAGTAACTCGCAGTTTCAGCTTGTCCAATTTTTTCGCTCACTTTTAACTTAATTCAAGCTACATTTTGAGTGTCATGTTCAGAAACAATCTCTAACTACAGAGGGACGATACTGTGGGTGCTAAAGGCTAATTTGTACTCTTCTTAATTCCAAAATTTTCACAGAGACAGCGAGATTCTTTCTAAGAACTATTTTATAGATATCAAAATAAAAATAAACTATGTAGATCATCACACTTTTTGATATACAGTAAAAATTTACTTTTATTTTTTCTTATTTACCACTTGTACATAGACATTAAATGAAACATTAGGTCATGAATATCTACCAGAAAGTTTTGGGAAAAGTCCTGGAATTTTAGTAGTAAAAATGTGTATGAACCCCGAAAAACTGTCTTTGTAAATAATGCAAAATTGGATGATAGTCATAGAAAAAAACATGATGGAATGGAAAAAAGGAAAACCTGTATGTTTGAGCCTGTTTTTGTTGATGCAGATGGTGGTGAGGCAGGGAGCGAAGGTAATGATGGAGGTGCTGGTCTGGGACAGTGAAAGGACATCAGCGCTGGTCCAGGCATGTGACAATGAGCTCAGTAAACGCCTACAGCGAGTTCAAGCCCTGCAATCCCTCAGCACTCATAACCAGTCCGTTCCACAAGCACACGTTGAGAGAGAAACAAGAGCCAAACGCTGCAAAAAACACTGACAGCAAACATGTTAAGCATTTCATTCTATACTGTCCAGTCTTAAGTTTAGAATGAGGTTTTATTTTTTTTTGGATAGTGATTTTTGGAAAATATTATAATACAGAATGACAAAAGGCAATTATTGGGATGGATTTGATTGTATTTAAAGGGATTGATCACCCAAAAATGAAAATGACCTCATCATTTACTCTCCCTCGTGTGGTTTTAAACATTTATGAGTTTCTTTCTTCTGTTGAACACAAAAAGAAGATATTTTGAAGAATGTTGGTTGCTGGCACTTCCATAGTAGGGGGAAATTTACTACAGAAATCAATGGGTACCAAGTACCAACATTTTTCAAAATATCATCTTTTGCAATCAACAGAGGAAAGAAACTTAGATAGGTGAAGAGTCAGTAAATGAAGATAGAATTGAAATTTTGGGGTTTCTGACATTTTTGACCAAAAAGAACAGAGACTGATTTTGATGTATGAAATCCTCATTTGAGGGAAAAAGGTCTATACTTTGTAAAATTGTTGGAGATAATTGGTGAAAGAGAAAAATAAAGCAAGTAAACATTTTTAAAGAAAACTTTTCAAAACAATTAATAAATGGTTCGTTATTGCCTGTAACACATCCAACCCTAATTTCAACACCAGTAAAAAAATTTAAAAACCCATCAGATATGGCATTTTAATACCTTTTAAAAGTATCGAATGCATCTTTATAATATTGCTGAGGGAAGGACTGTATTACCGTAGTATTACAAGGTTCACTAAATGTGTCAAATTGGAAATGTTACCAATTAAACCCTGTAGGGCTCAGTTTTTTTCCCTGTGGTGCTGTTCAAATAAAATCAAACATTTTTAGAATAACAAAAAGATTCTGACGCACTGAACTTAATATAGATTCCATTACCATATTATGGAAATGAATGAGAAAAAAGTATTCAATGTTTTCAGAGAAGACTGAGAATGATCATGCAGATAAATTGGTGATAAACTAATGAAGAGACCTGCTGTTCCTGTTCACCGTGAATGAACGTCTTGTTAAAATGACTTTTTTTTTCTGTGTGGATGTACTTCTACCGTACGTTGTAATGAGCATGTGAGTGCTTTGATTGTTGTTGGGCGGGTCATGAAACCGAGTCAGCCTGTCTTAGAGTCGTTATGTGGCTCTGATGTTGTACTTTAGATTAGAATTTTTGACCATTGTTAGACTATATATACTAGCGATTTTAATATCACTTCAGCATTATGTAGAAATCCTCATGAGGAATTCATTAGACTGCTATTACCAATGCAGCAGGAAAGTGAGCTGCTTTAGTAATTGGCAGAGTACTGAAATATCATACTCGGGTAAAAGTTTCATTACTTGCCAAAAGTAGTGCATGTGTAGAATACAACTCAAATTTTGAGTAAAAAGTAGGCCATTTAAAAGTACTCAACAGTAATTAGTTTTAAGCTGTGAAAATTTTTCCAACTTATACCCTGCTAATTAAAAATGTAGCTTATGGTTGATGCGTTTACATGCGAGGCAAAATCCAGCCTGATCTTATGAGAAAACGTAACTATTTTATGTAGTCAGTTTAGTGGTTAATTCGGTTTAGTTTAGAGTTTAGTCGTACAAAAATGTATGGTTTTAAAAAGGAGGCGAAGTACCAAATACCACCCCTAAACCCAACCGTCATTGGGGATGAGCAAACCGTACCAAACTGTATGAATGTTATGGAATAGGCTCTATGCACAGCTAGAGTTTTAAAGGCAACAATACACTTCCGGTGAAAGCTTAATGTGACTATTTTCTATTTCACAAGGTTGTTTTTACAGCATCTATGTCATAATGTAATTAGAATTAGTGCTGTCAATCGATAAAAAAATTAACTAATTAATTACACTTTTTTGCAATTAATCGCAAATAAATGACTGAAACTTTTTTGGCTAATCAAATGTAAAATTAAGACAAAGAAACTATTAAAATTCAAAATATGATTGTTTATCAGAATTTTTGCTTAACTTGTAAGACAGATTTCTTTATGTAAACAACACACATGAAGAAATAAACCATCAAGATCCTCAAACAGTTGGCTTGAAAGTCATATTTATTACAGAAATAAAAACACAGGCATGTAAGTGCCAATTGAATTTCAAAACAATCAATGCCAATAAAAAACAAACATGATTTCCATGTTGGATTCTAAGTGGACCGCTAAAAATTCCAAAATTGCAAATATGGAAATTGGAAAATTATAATAAAGTGTTGAATACAAACAATCGAACTCATTGAAAAGTTGTATTGCTGAGAGCTGAGAACATTAATTATAAAGTAGAAACAATTTTGTTTAGTCCTCCTTTACATTGAGCCAGTTGCTAAGACAGTCCAGCCTGTTGACTTTATCGGGACTGTGACTGTTTTCTTTTGAATGATGTGACCTGAAAGCGAGAACAAGCAGAATCACCGAATCAGCATATGAATTTTGATGCCACTGGTGCTGTGACAAGGACGTAAGAAGCATCAAAGGTACGCGTTGTGTCACACCAAAGACTATGGAATTCTTACAGGGACTTTGGTCACACCATCTCTAAACATTAAATTCTAAACAACTTTGAGGGATACGGACATCGTCCATTTGTTCTTGTTGCTAGGAAACACACACACACACAACGTGCAGTACAGCGCACCCGAGCGACTTCCTTCAGATTCATCAACACGTACCATAGCGTTCATCAAATTTGCTTTAAGTGTTCTAAAGTATAGCTATTTTGTACGAGCAAGGAAGCTGACACAGCAACATGAAGCAGACGCTTTACAAAAGTTGCATGTAAGGGGGAAACACGTCAAACTTAATGAAACATTTGAGGGCGCATGGACTGCTTGCGACATCATGGACTGCAAGTGACAGCTTGCGACATCATCTGGCACTTTCATGGAGTACATTTACATGGACACCAACACTCCGACTGTAAGCTGATTAAGAGTCTGTCAAGTAAACAGCGTTTTTTGATTACCTCAAAGGAGTTGATTACCCGAGTTACGAAGTGTGGAAGTTTTTTCTTTCCATTTGACATGCGGTATCAAATTATATTAAAGGACTTCTATAAGTCCTTCCTTGTTCTTATCCATATTTCTTTGCGTGTTTAACACACATCGGCCACAACAGGAAATAAAAAAAAAGTGCAACTGAGTTAATTGCTTTATATATTTTTTGCGCGTTAAATATTTCAAATTAATCGCATGGTTAATGCGCTAGTTTTAACAGCACTAATTAGAATACATTCAGTTAAATACACTTAAGCATTCATTTAGTTGTTCAAGTGTAAAATGAGATGAAATAAGTTGTCAGTACTAGCGCCATTCGTACTGTACCAACAGACTAGCCAGAAACTCCATTAAAACCCTGGGGTAAAATAAACTGTCATATTTTAAAGACATGGCGGGGGGAAATGGAATTTAATGCAGACCCACTTTATGTTGTATATCTAACAGGCAGTGAAGATAATTGATTTTTAAAGAAATCAGATCTTAAAAGTGACAATTTTGCAATGGAAAGACAGCTCACTGGAAGCCCTTGGCTGCCTGGCTGAAAATTAAAAGTCCATATGCATATAGCCACTAAAACAATCAGTTACGAATTGCCATGAGATAGCATTGAATTTGGATGGTTGGGTTTAGGGTTGGGGTTTGGTGCCACGCCTCCTTTTAAAAATCGTATATTTCTGTATGAATGAATTTGTACGAAGTAGCCACTGAACTGACAAAATGTAAAATAGTTGTTTCCTCCTAAGATCAGGCTGAATAGAATACATTCAATGTGTGCATGTATTTGAAAACGTAACATTCTGTAGTGCATTTAGTTGTTGCTAAAGGGCATTCGCCATTGCAGTCATCATAAACTAGGCATTCTTCATCATCATCATCATCAATAACATACAGTGTAAACAGTCTCTTGTTTGTTATGCGTGATTATTTTGTGTCTTCTTGAACACTTAATATTTGTTGCATTTTTAAAGCGTCCATGTCTTGAGGTCGGTTATTCTGATGCCATATTTCTATGCGCAATTTGATTGGATGAGAATAGGGATTGATTGTTCTACTTAGCCAATCACCAAAGACAAAAATAAAGTAGTGACTGCAGATGGCAGAAAAAAAAGTGGAGTAAAAATACAGATACAGCACTAAAATGTACGAAAGTAAAAGTACCTTTAACAAAAAAAACGACTTAGTAAAGTACAACTTTTGAGAAAAAACTAGTGATTTATACACTTTAACACAAAATTAAATGGAAAAAGTTATGACAACAAAGGGTTTTGCTACTTCAACTCAATTTCATAGGTTACTCGGGTTTCAACTATTTTTTTCTAGCTATACCAAGTTTAACAAAATATTTTTGAAGTTGAGATGACTCGAAAGATTTTATTCAACTCAGATAAATAAAGGCGAGAAGATTTTTTATAGTGTAATAAATTGAAACTATGTAATCCATTACTTCACTGTAAAAAAAATCCTGGTTGTCTTAAATTTTAAAGCTGAATCAAATTAAACTTAAGAGTCCATTGAACTTAAATTATGTTAATCTGACTTAAAACAGCTTGCATAACTTATAAAGTTAAGTTAGAACATGATTAACTTATGTTACAATTAACTAAAACATATGTTGTTATGACTAATTGATCATATAGTTTTTAGTGTTTACATCACTACAGTAAATAGCTTCTTGTCTTGGTAACATGCAATTTTACCCAATTTTCCCTCATGCTTTTAGTCTGATCGTATTTTACAAGCTTTATTTTTTTCTGTGTAGCAGCCTCATTATAACAGTATGTCGTCTTATAACGTGCGTTTAATGTGTTACGAAATAAGCAGCATGTTTAGATGCTCCTTATAAGGAAGCGTTTTATTGGCTGTGTCTGGATGTTGGGATAATGTCAGTGTGGTGGATCAATGCGTGACACTGACCTCACATCACTGAGCTCTGACCACCAGAAGGAAGCAAATCAACTGTGAATTATGTACTCTCTCGCAGACAAGCGTGACCACAGCTTCAGCCGGGCTCTGCTGTTGCATGATGGATTGGCTGTGTCGTGCAGGGCGCAACCACAGCGCATTGATCATTCACTGACTCCTGCTGACACACGGAGACGAGTGCAGGTTTAACAATATCACTGAAAAGTCGAAAGTAGGGAAGTGAGAATGCAGCATGATTTATAGTCAAATATTTAACAATTTAAAGCCTACCGTGTATACAATAGTTAGTTGGATAGTTTCTAAGACATTTAAATAAACATTTTGAATCATTTTGTAAAGTAAACATGTACATGTTTTTATTTTTTTAATGATATGATATCTCAAGTTTTGAGCAACTAGACATACAATGACTGTTGAGGATTATATCTGTAAACCATTATATTCCAGTGAATTATTTAAAAAAAAATACATATACATATATACATACAGTAAGGGCGACGCAGTGGCGCAGTAGGTATTGCTGTCACCTCACAGCAAGAAGGTCGCTGGTTCAAGCCTCGGCTGGGTCAGTTGGCGTTTCTGTGTGGAGTTTGCATGTTCTCCCTGCGTTCGCGTAGGTTTCCTGCGGGTGCTCCGGTTTCCCCCACAGTGCAAAGACATGCAGTACAGGTGAATTGGGTAGGCTAAATTTTCCATAGTGTATGAGTGAGTGTGTGTGAATGAGTGTGTGTGGATGTCTCCCAGAGATGGGTTGTGGCCGGAAGGGCATCCGCTGCATAAAAACGTGCTGGATAAAATTGGCGGTTCATTCCGCTGTAGCGACCCCGGATTAATAAAGGCACTAAGCCGAAAAGAAAATGAATGAATGACATACAGTTAGTCCGAATTAGCCCTCCTGTTAAACTTGCATTCCTTTTATATTTTCTCCCAATTTCTGTTTATCATTCATTCATTCATTTTCTTTTCGGCTTAGTCCCTTTATTAATCTGGGGTCACCACAGCGGAATGAACCGCCAACTTATCCAGCATATGTTTTTGCAGCAGTTTTATGAGGCGATTGTGCTACCCACTGCACCATCGTGCTGCCCCAATTTCTGTTTAACATATTTCTAAACATGATAGTTTTAATAACTAATTTCTACTGTAATGTAATGTGTATTTATATAGTGCATTTATCATGTATAGCCATACACCCAAAGCTTCACAATCATGAGAGGGGGGTGGAGGGGGTCCCACAAACACCGCAGGTTGAGCGCCCCTCTGCTGGCCTCACTAACACCACTTCCAACAGTAACCTAGTTTTCCCATGTAGTCTCCCATCCAGGTACTGACCAGGCTCAGCCCTGCTTAGCTTCAGTGAGTAACCGGTCTTGTGCTGCAGGGTGATATGGCTGTGGCCATATATAACCATATAATAACTGATTTTCTTTCATTTTGCCATGATGACCGTACATAATATTTTACTAGATATTATGTAGATACTAGTATTCAGCTTAAAGTGCTATTTAGAAGCTTAACTAAATGAATTAGCCAAGTTGGGGTAATTAGGCAAGTCATTGTCTAACAGTGGATATTGTTTAAGGAGACTAGTAATAGTATTGACCTTAAAATGGTTTTAGAAGAAAAAATATGATAGAAAATACTGAGAATCCTTGCTCTGTTAAACATAATTTGGGAAATATTTGGGAAAAATCCTATGAGGGCTAATCATCTTGTCCTCAACTATATTTATATATATATATATATATATATATATATATATATATATATATATATATATATATATATATATATATATATAAATGAAGAGTTCAGATGCTATATCCATCAGACCTCTTTTTTTGTAAATGACCATTTTCTATCAGGCTCCTCTGATTAGGTTCATAAGTTTCATTTTATATGTAATGATTATGTTATTAGCTAGTAAATAAAATATATATACTTTTTTTTAAATGTCACTTTAGACAATTATTTGGTTTTTAACAAGGTACATTTTCTTTGTTTAACATAATTTAATAAAAACCTCTGAATCCACCTATTGGGATTTCTTAGCATTAAGTGTCCGCAGTTTAAGTAACCATATGTAACTGTTTTTGCTGAAATCATTGCTGCAATCAAAAACGAGTAATGTGTATGATTCAGCATAGCGTGAACTTAACTGATATAACATGAGAACTGCAGAGTCCAGCATTTCTAATTAGGTCGTCACTTCATTCAGCTCCCTTTTAGCCAAAGACGTCTGCAGTTAGCACTAACGCAGTGTGGTGTATAGTAAAAGTTCAGTTTTCTATTTTTGGACTTTCGAATTTGGCATCCTACAGCACAACACGACATCTTTACTACTGCAGCTACTACAGACATCAAGAAAAGAACTAATAATAGGAACACTAACTGTGCACTTTCCCTGTTTACCCTTCAATAAAGTCAAAGCTAATAACAATTTATTGTTCCTAAATGAATCAGTTTTCAAGCTAATTGCAAATAAAACTAATTTTAAAACTAATCTATAAATAGACACTTGTTTCATTACCTTTTAATAAATCTGTTAAATGAATGAATAAACGACTCGCTCATTTTTACCACCATCTGATATTCTAATCTATGTATTATCTAGAATATGAGGATGATTTTGTCACATGCCACACAAAAAATATAAAAATGTAGTAATACAAACTTCTAAACTACAAGTGATGCTATCTGAAAAATGATTAATATCTATAGAATACAGTATAATTCATAGGGTTAAGAGTTAGTTAATTTAATCAAGCAATACCAATATGAACTACAATTTGTGGTTTTGTTTAGTCATTATTGTATTTAAATGATGAATGTTAGATGTCAAGTTGAATGCATGCAGCATTTGGAGTAAACTTTCAGTTGTTTATCTATTCGTGCTTTGAGTTCTTGTCATAGGACTCAGGTTTAAGTAGGCTTGAGAATGATTAGAGCTCTGCGGGGCCAAAATAGCACTGGAGAGGTAATTACACCGGGCTGGAGAGACCATACGGTCCCTGCTGATAGAAGAGTAACAAGAGTAACTCTGAGATGAGATGCATAATGCATAAGAACTTAATGACTGTAAATCATGATGCCTGAGCTTACTTGACTTTTAAACAAACACCTCTGCATAACACCAAAGGCTTTGTTCAAATCTAACTTTTTTTCACTACAAATGATTAGGAACAAGAGACAACAAACAAAATAATGCACTTTGTTTCTTGGTTGGGCATTATTTTCTAAAGATTCAATTGACAAGAGTCGACTATTCCACACACGCTTCGTGAACAGTGATGATACTATCCTGCTATGAATTTTTTTTTTAAGTTACGAAAGTATTTTATTGTCAGGGTAGTGTTAATAATCCTTTTTTTGTATGTTTGTGTCTGTACTGAGTGTATAAGAGTGAGAGTAGGAAAAGCAAGGTATGCTGTTTAGCTGTGCCTTTACTGAATGAGCACTGTCCTACATCCAACAGATCTCACTATTATGTCTTTCTTTCCGTTTGCTTTCATTTAAAACCTGTTTTAACACATTTTCATCTGTTTTTAATCATTTTTATTCTTTGTTTTTATTTTCTTACAATTGTCTCTTATTCCTGTTTATGTAAAGCACTTTGAATTACCATTGTGTATGAAATGTGCTATATAAATAAACTTGCCTTGCCTTTACATAGATAAAAAAAAGAAAATGATGATATTGAAAATGAAAAAAATTATTTCGTTGTGAAAAATGGATGAGAAAATTTTTCAAATGTTTTTTTTTTTTTTTATTTCGAATAACAAAACAAAATATTTTTCTGCCAATATCTGGTGAAATTTAAAACGAAAATAAAACAGCCGTCCTTCATTTGTTTTTCAATACGTGTTTCCAATGAATAAAGGCTAACATGGACCAGGAAAATGCGAATTTCGCCTTTAATTTCTTATTGTTTAATATATTGTTTTGACTGGTCAGTGTGAGGAGCGGCACGGTGGCTCAGTGGTTAGAACCGTCGCCTTACAGCAACAAGATTAATGGTTTGGTTCAAGCTCTGGCTGGGTCAGTTGGCATTTCTGTGTGGAGTTTGCATGTTCTCTCTGTGTTGGCATGGGTTTGCTCCGAGTGATCCGGTTTCCCCCACAGTCCAAAGATATAAGGTAGTGGTGAATTGAATGAGCTAAATTGGCTGTAGTGTATAAATGTTTGTGAATGAGAGTGTATGGGTGTTTCCTAGTACTGGGTTGTGGCTGCAGCATCCGCTGCGTGAAGCATGTGCTGAATAAGATGGCAGTTCATTCTGCTGAGGTGACCACTGATAGATAAAGAAACTAAGCCAAAGAAAAGTGAATGAATGAATGGTCAGTGTGAATTTTGGCTCTTTTTGTGTAGGCTACAAAGACCTTTAAAATAACTGAAATAATTTGATGGATATATGGAATTACTGTATGTTGCAATCAGTACCTGCCTAGAACTATTTTAGCTGTGGGTTTGCAGTAATTGCACACCTTCCTCAACCAATCAGAATCAAGTATTCAACAGCTCATAGTATAATTCACAATATCACACAGGGTCTTTTATTTTTTTAATGCAACTGCCATTGCATTAAATAAAAAAGGAACAAATTTGGTTAAACTAAATTGTATGAAAGTAAATCAATGAAATTTTTCCATTGGAAATGTAAAATCCTGTATTGACCTCTATTGTATTGTAATGACTATATAGTGCTATAATTCTATAATTGGAATTGTTTTATGTTACTTGATAAATACACTTTAAATTACATTTTGTAGTAAAGTGCGTTACCAGTATTTAGTTTTAGTAGTTTTTGTTTTATATAAATTTTATTTAAATTATTATGCATTTTGTGACTTTTGTGACAATAAAATGTCAAAATATGGATGAAAGAATGTTCTATTATTTTTCTGCATAAATAGTCTGGCATTATAAACTTATTTATCTTATCTATTTATCTTAAATATTTACTTCTTAAATAATCTTAAATTATCATACTAAATTTTTTTTTTTTAATGATTCAAATCTTGTTGCTATGGGTGAAATGGCTAACTACAGTGGACTAAACAATAGTGCAAAGTTTAAACATTCAAAATGACAATTAAGTAGTAAACATGATTCTTATCTTGAACTATTGTTAAACTCAATGACCTTTTAGTGGGTTTCTTCTGTATATTGTTTTAAAAAATGTATGATCGTCATCATTTTTTCTTTTGCAAAAAAAATTAACAGAACACATTCAAATATAAGCAGCAAAATAAACCACAAGCATAAACATTTATTAATTATTTTTATTGTTTTCATTGTTGAAAACCCCTTTTTGTCTTTGACCTATATACCTCTAACTTAGCTAGCGCATTTAAAAACAGCAAGTGCCAACAAACGTGCTGTCTAAACAACACTTGCAATATTACATGCTTTTTGTGGACATTAATTAATTAATAAAATAATTTTAATACCAAACAACCATCCAATTTTTTTATTTCAACTGTTTTTTGACATGACTTCTTCAATCCATGAAAGGTAGTTGCTCACTTTGGTATAAACCCCATAATATCCAGCCTGAGCGCAGCCATGCCCCCATGACACAATACCGCCTATAAACCAGCTTTTACTCTGATTGTCAAAAAACGCAAAGGGGCCCTCCACTGTCCCCCTGGCAGGAATCTTTCCCTCCCTGAGAAAACCCAGCACAAATCATATTCTCCGTCACCACTAGTTTCCCTTTACTAGTCACTGTAGAGTCATATTTGGCTTTACAGTCATTGAAGTCAGAGACAGGTAAATGTACATATTTCAGATTCCCAGAAAATAACGCGGGTGTGTTTATATTCGACACCCCCCATCCAGACACCTTCCCCACATCATTAGCCTTCAAAACAAACCGCTCTTCCCTCCCGGGCAAACACACAGGCATGACAGCTTTACTGACAGGTACCTTATACTCCAGTTTAATCAGCGCTATGTCATGGTTGAAGTTGACATTATCGTGATGGTACTGAGGGTGAATGAAGATTTTCTGTGGAATGCCAACTACCGCCTCGTTGTCGTGATGCTTGACTGTGCCCATCTTCACCTGCAGATCGGTAGAGTCCTCGAAGGTTTTCAGGACATGAGCAGCAGTGAGAACCCAGCCGTCCGACAGCAGAGAAGCACCACCTATGAACTTGGTGCCCATTCGTATCATGACCTGCCAGGGAATCTCGTTCTTCTCTGCGTTCTCCCCACCGATCACTTTGGACAGCTTTAGCTCAGGCTGCCCACAAACTGTCAGAGAAGGCACCAGATTAGCGTCAACACAACGAGCATACTTAAATTTAATCATTTAAAACTTATTAATGTTTGGACACACCTGTTTATTTTTATATTATATATTGTTTTTTTACATTTTAGTATAAAGAACATGAACAGGTTTCCTCATCATTTTTACTTAATGACCTCCAGTTGAATTTAGGGTTTAAATTTAGAATGTAAGATGTAATGGGAAAAATGACCATGTCTACAAATGAAGACAGATATTTTTCTGAAGAAATGGTAAAGTATAACAACATATTTAGATTTGTACATTTAGAGGTTAATTACCCTGTCATCAATGCAATCTGAACTAACTACAATGTAACATTTATCTTTCTTATTTTATTTAAAAATTTTAATATCTTAAAATTATATATATTTTTTTATGTATTTTTATATTTATTATATATATATATTTTAATGTCAGGTGGCTTTAGCGACCCACCCCCCATGGCCAAAAGGTCCAGAATTTGTCCTTTTAATTATTTTATGTAATTTAAAAATATATATATTTTACAATAGTGTCATTTTAAATAACTATGGCCAGTAATTCCAATCCCATGTTGGAGCCTCAAAGCGACAATGTGATGTGAGTCATGTGACATAACCCACTTAGCAGTAATGTTTGAATCTTTGATGCGACATCCTCATCCATACTGAGTAACGTTATGGGTCAAAACGAGAAAGACAGATGGAAGAGAAAGCAGGCAGCAGCATCATTGTCGCAAAATATTGAATATATGTTCAAAAAGACTGCCAAACTAAGGCTAACGTTACTTACTAACAGATGAGAATTTGTCGCTACCATGAGGTTCTAGACTAAATGGCCACATTAGCTGGGACGTCCTGTAAATTGGGCATTATTGATTTGTCCCGTGACCTCGCATTCCCTATTTTTGCCATTAAGTTTTTTGAAAATAACTGTCCGATGAAGCCCGTCAGGTCTGTGTTTTTCAGGCTTTACACTGGTCACTTCATCCATTTTATTCTGATCCGATATAAATGTGATTGCTCAGATAACATCAGAAGGTTGTCTGGGACGCCTTCCAGATGAAACTGGACGAGTGTAATTATTAGTTTTTTGACTAAATTAAATAAAATAAAATAAATTATGACCTGGAAAAAGTCTGACCTGTGCCTGTTTAGAAAAGGCGCGCTTTTACAGCCATGTAAAGTGCAAATTAAATAAATAAATACATACATACATATTTACTATAAGCATAGCACGTGTTAACGAACAAAAAGCCTAAGTAAGAATTTCACATGCCATATTATATGAAAATGTTTGAATGTGATTTATATGTCTGTTTGAATATAAATCACCTATTAAATATTCAAGCATGCCGTGCTGTGATGAACAACCACTAATACAATCTATATATTTAAAAAGCACTCTAAAAGTTAAAATAATTATCATCAATATTGTGCATATTGATTATCACAACATATTGCATTATTGAATTTCGCCATATGTCTACCTCTAGGGGAAGTTGCAATAAAATGAAATAAATAAATAAATACATGAATAATTAATAACATATAGTGTGTGTTTGGACTGACAAAATGTGCACATGATGTCAGTAACTTGACAAAACAGTCATTATTTTTGTTACAGCAAAAAGCATGCACATGATTCCAGAAGACAAGATAATCCAGCACAAAATATTTCATAAAATGTCAACAAAATGCTAGACTTCTTAATCAAATACAAAATGTGGGGGAAAATGCAAGAAAAGGACCACTTTTAGAGGAAAAAGAACCCCCCCCCCCCCCCTCGTTCACAATGTTGGCTACGTGCCTGTGTGTGGGACTCTTATTTTGGAAACGGGAGGGCCAGGGAGACTAAAAAGGAGCGGGTTTGTCAAGCAAGCAGCCATGCATGACCACTGAGTGTTCGTAGCTTGTCTGAATGCAAAATGCAGGATATACAGATTAAAGATTTGTTTGTTAAAGTTTATCTTTTGTTAGTTTACATGTATATTTTGAAGTTTGTTGTGTATGTTTTTGACACATGTAAACATGCTGAATTTAGGTGTGTAATGCTCATTTATGCATTGTGTCAAATCACAGCTATTACGCTCATGTTTCTAGAATAATAAAATAAACTTTATAAAACTCATCTATTTATGTAGAGGTTAATGTTAATTCAAACTAGGTTACTAGGGTGACATAAAGATAGCTCACTCACCCTTCCTAGCCTAAATAAACCCCTCTATCACTTCAGTAGAAAAGCTTGTTAATAAGGATTAACTCAATTTATTAAAATACTTTTTTAACAAATGAAGTGATTCGAATAGAACAGAATGCCTTTTATTGTCACTGGACACATATACAATGAACATTATATACATGTGCAATGAGATTAAGTGCATCTCACTACTCAGTGCAAACATGTAAATATATCCTTGCAATACAAATCACACTAAACAACAAGTTACAGTAAAAATAACTAGACGATAAACAGTAGTGCAAAATATGAGATGAGAGGGGGTAGTGGGAGGTGAGTAAACAAGTTCTGAGGTAGAACAAGAGACATACAATACAGTAATATGTAAATGTATGATGATAAATAGTACAGAAATAAAGGATGGGAGGGGGGGTAGGGTGAGTTGGAGTAAACAGTTCTGAGGCTGAACGAGAGATATCTACAAGATGTATATAATTAGATGTGTTTTGAATAAAGTCCAGTCCATGTGTGTTAGAGAGAGACATATTAAGCAGGTACTGACATGAGCTGCGAAGCATCAAAGCAGAGCTCATTAATATTCACAACTGTTCCAAATATGGTCAAAACTGAGCTTTCATTCTGGATTAATTCTTGTGGTTATAAATGAGCATATTGGACCATTTCTTAAGAATCTTTTACTTACCTAAGCCAGATACCTATTGTGTAGATATCAACGAACAGTTTAACATACTGAATCCGTGCTCTATATGGCACATTTACAAATTCTACTTTTGTGAAGAAATTCTAATTTATATTTGTATATAAACCTAACGAATAACCTCTTTTTGTTCAGTGTTTTTTAAGATCCCAAAAAATAAATTCAGTCAAATGTGTCCAAAACTTTCACAGCAGTGTGTAAAATATAAAGTAATTTAGTATTCAAATATAAAATGTCTGATAAATGATATGCACTACTCACTGGGTGAACATATCTGTTGTATTTTTCCACCGAGGGCATCTCTCCAGTAGCCGTCATGTGCACAGGTATAGACTCCTAATATCAGAGAGAATAAGATTAAGCCTCTTTCACATTGCTTTAAACCCCCAGTGACAATCAATACAGTGTTTTGATATCCAATCGCCCTTTACCACTTGTATCATCGTCCATTGCGTAGAACTCATTGCAGGTATACTTGATCACAGATTTATATATGGTTGTGGTATATTTCACAGTTGCATTAAACACTTCTGGAGGCTCTCCACAATCAACAACTGCAAAGAAGAGGGACATCTGATCATTGACAGTTTATAGACACAGTAGTGAGTAATAATGATTAAAAAGTCCTAGGCATATCCATAAAAATGAAATAATAATATGTTGATTATGCCTTGAATGTAACCTGTTCAAATTCATGAATGCAACCTGAAAGGCTTCCAGAGATATTCCGTTAAATTACAGAAAATGACCATTTTACAAAATTACAAGCAAAAACTGTAATAATACTATTTATTGACATTAATAACTTCAATTAACTGTTGAACTATCAACTATTTACTATGAACTATCTTTAATGGTAATAAAAACACTATGACTTAATGTGGTTCAACCCCTTGAATCCCCCCACAACCCTGTATATTTGCAGGAATCTGTAAACGAAAATCTCTAAACAAAATTTTTTGGGAAAAAAAAAAAGAAACGTAAAATAAAAATTAAATATATGTAATACCAAAATACTAGCAATTGTTTGTAAATTTAATTTTGGAACTTAAAAAAAGAAAAGAAAATATCTGTAAAATAACTAACATTTCACTCTTAAAAAAAAAAAAAAGTAGTTTCTGTAAAAAAAGAAACAATTTTACTTGTAACTTGAATATGGGTAGGATTACAGTCCTATTTAGAGGTATTGGTACATTGTGAGTGCACTCAAAAAACTGTTTGCTGTTTGTTCAAACTACTTCATGAGGTTTTTTCAGGGACAACTTAATTGTTTTGTGTTCAATCCACTTAAATTTGTAAGTACTAATAAGTTAATTTAATTCCTTCTTGTTGCCCTAACACAAATCAATTGTGTGGAACCCAGCATTTTTTACAGTGTGTGTTAATGGAGTGTTAACACAGACGTTTTTTAGCATAAGTACAAACATGTATATACACAATAAGTAATTCTGTATGTATTTTTGCAGTAAGTGTTACTGTATCCAATTTTAAATGTAAAAGTTAGTACATAGTAATTAAATTCTAATTATAAAAAAGTAAATCACTATTACAACTCAAAATGATCCCAGAGTTCACAGTAGACTTTGACTCACTTCATCTCAGGTTTTAAAAAAAGCACCTCCTCTTTGTTATAGTAAACCTCCATTGACGATTATTCACACTTCATGCTTATCTGGGAGTTATAGGCAACTTACTGACGCAGTTGGGCATTGGTCCATTCCAAAATCCCCCCCTCAGGCATGTAGCTTGATAAAAGGGCAAAGCTTCTTCCCCCTGAAGACGCAAAACTCACTTTTAAGTTTATAAATGGCATAGCAAGCCCTTTTCTTCAATCTCATAAAAAATGTTTACCAGAATTAATTCATAGCCCAGATCACATGTGACATTGAATGTATCCGTCATGATGTACTGAGACTGCTGAGGCTCGATATGACCCTGTCGAGGAGCCACGGGGTTCGGACATGGCTGAGCTATGAAAGAGAAAAATAGTGGACACTGAGAATAAAACACACATTTTAGAAAACTGGATGTTAACTTTTAAATGCTCATCTTAATCATAATGCATCGTGTCCAAAACATCTCTCCAGAGAGCTACAGTGGTGGCCAACATTATTAGAACACCTGGCAAATTTAAGAGGTTTCATAAACTGAATAAAATATCTAGAAAGTCATCGTTAAGCTCTATGAACCATATAATAGAGCCATCATAAAGAGATTTAGGTCATTTTCATAACAAAAAAGCCGTTTCACTGTCATCGTGTTCCTTCACAGAATTCAAATGAAAGCCTTAAATTGCAGAAGACATGAAGGACATTAGCGTTGAAGTTATCAGGAAATAGATTTAAGACTATAGATAGATGGATATACCAAATATTAAAGTTAAATGTGGATTAAAACATCTTCTGACAAAGTATTTTGTGCTCAGAACTATCTGCATGTTTCATGCATTTATTAACATTAATAAATGAAATCATGTTTTGAAGGTCAAAAATGTAATTGTTTTTCAAATCTGCCAGGTGTTATAACAGTTTTGGCCATCACTGTATTATATCACAACATTTGTTCTTTTTTTTTTGGTAGCTTGCACAACATTCATAATTACTATATTTTTGGACAAAACTGACAACAAGTTTGCACAAACAGTTCAAATAAAATCTACAGTTGAATTGGAAATTGGATTATCTGCATTCATTATTACAGTGTAGCAGTGGCAAACAGCATCACTGTCCATGATCAACAAACGACTCTCATCAACATTAATAATGATCAATCTTAAATAAATCAATTATTTGTAGTATTTGGCTCCCTGATGCAGACACCTAAAAATTATATGGCAGGACTAATAGGACAGAAATAATATGTAGAGTACTGTAGAAGCCCTGTATTGTATTCAAGGTTTAATGTGTGCTTTTACTGTGCTAAATGAGGTGTAAAAATGCTATTAAAGGAATCAAGTGGGCAACACAGCTAACACCTGAAAATAAGAAGGGAGAAAAGCTGTGATATTTGCAATATTTGTAGATTGGTATTTATAGATATTTGCAATCTCACAGCAATTCGGAGCTTTTTTATTTAGCGGCCATTTTGTATGAATTATTCATATATTTTATTGTGTTTTTCTTATATGCCAATGACAGTTGATTTAGGGGTGGGGTTTGGGGACCCACCCCCTTTTGAAACCGTATGTTTTTGTACAAAGGAAATCATTTAAAAAATTTGGACGAATCAGACATTTTTCTGACATTATGTAAAATACTTAAGTTTCACGTGTGCATGCCTGCATGTGTCTGTATTCACAACTGGTTTAGCAAAATGTTGATATTTGTTTTATTTTTTAAAGGTAGCCACATTTTAACCTTTTTTCTGAAAAAAGACAACTAGAATGACAAATGTTTTTATCTGCTGCAATTGAAATTCAGGGTTATTACGACAAAAAAACTGTTCTGAAGTTAAAACATTAGTATTGTGTCTGAAAACAGCACTTTTTTATTAAAAGGAAACATTTCATAAAAAAGTCATAACAATATTTATTTTAAACTTGGAAAGTCATTAGCAGTTTACAGAAATTTGATATATGTAATGTAATATGTATAACGAATTTATTGTGTATGGCCATACACGCAAAGTGCTTCACAATCATGAGGGGGGGGTCTCTCCACACCACCACCAATGTGCAGCATCCACTTGGATGATGCGACGGAAGCCTCAGAACAACGGCGGCAGTTTGCTCACCACACACCAGCTATTGGTGGAGTGGAGAGACAGTGATAAAGCCAATTCGGTGGATGATTGGGTGGTCATGATCGGTGAGGGCCAATGGAGAAAATTTGGCACTCTTTTAATGACCACAGAGAGTCAAGACCTCGGTTTAACATCTCATCCGAAAGACAACGCTCACTGACAGTACAGTGTCCTCTTTATTTTACTGGGGCATTAGGACTCACATAGATCGCAGGTTGAGCGCCCCCTGCTGGCCTCATTAACACCACTTCCAACAGTAACCTAGTTTTCCCACCTGTTCTCCCATCTAAGTACTGACAAGGCTCAGCCCTGCTTAGCTTCAGTGAGTAACCTGTCTTGGGCTGCAGGGTGATATGGCTGTGGCCATATTTAATGTATATTTAATATATAATTCACATATAAAAGATATAAATAACCAACATAAATATTTTACATATGATATTGTAAGATTCAGGTATATGGACAAAAGAATACAGGCATTTCTTTCTTACTTCAATCACTCTATGCAGGTAAGATGACAAAATAATTCAATAAATAAAATTTGAAATAATGAGATCAATGATTCATGTCCACTTTTTTCCTGTCCAATTTATTTTATGAGCACACATAGAACTGTAAGATTATATATACACCATTAGTTGCTCATTATCTCAAAATGAACTATTCAGCATACATATTGCCACTTAAAAGTACCTGTGCTGGTGTACTTGATCTTCCAGCCTTTGTTTTTCCCAGAGCGGTCAGAGCGAAAGGTCACGTGCACTTTGTGAGTTCCTGTCTCTATTTTTCTTGGTGGGGTCTTGCCACAAAACGGGCCATACTCCCTCCCACCTGCAGCAATCTTAAACACAAAACAGTTTGAATTGTCAGCGCATACAAACGGCAACAGATAAACAAGCCTCTTGGGAGGTGGGAGGGTGAGGAGAAGTAATATGTGGTTGTGGAGGGCATGAGAGAGCATACATTATGTATTCAGCAGCCTTCAGGTCAGTGATTAGTGGAGTAGTTTGACGCTTAACACCAGTGCCGAGGAGACCATATTTGTTTTTAGAGGCAGTAAAGGCGAGAAAAAAGGCTTAACTGAAAGACTACAAATTTGCTTAGCCATAACGAGCTGTTTAACGCCATAAAAAGGCCATCGGATTCAGTCGTTAAAATCAAACGAGCTTGCAGAGTGTAAAAAATCAGAGCTGAAAGGTAAACACTCTTAAACACTTATGATGCTTATTTTCATAGAGAGCCAATCATCTCTGTGTAAACCACTCTGAAATCAATCTTTCTTAACATTCGCAGAGGACACTTGAAGGCATGTTATGTGTCTCTTCAAACAGTACTTGCTGTAAACAATCTTCCTTGAGGATCAAAGTGAGTCTTTGGAATGTAGTGTAGTATTCAAGGTATTTAATTATTCTTAGGGATTCTATAAGAGGCAAAGATGAAAAGTGCTTTTCAAGCAACAAAATGTTGTTTTGTGCATTACAATGTGTCCTGTTGGATTTTGGCTTCATTTTTTTCTGAAGGTGAAGAAAAAAAATAATTTGATGACTCTTAAATTACTATATTTAAGCATCACAGTGCAGCCCCAGAATACTAATTCATTCATTTTCTTTTCAGCTTAGTCCCTTAATTAATCTGTTGTCGCCACAGCGGAATGAACCACCAACTTATCCAGCATTTGTTTTACACAGTGGATGCCCCTCCAGCTGCAACCCATCACTGGGAAACACCCATACATTCTCATTCACACACAATACTGAGGGTTGAACCAGCGACTTTCTTGCTGTGAGGCGAGAGCGCTACCCACTGCGCCACAGCGTGGCCCCAGAAAACTAATTGTTTGGTTGAAATATGTTATTATTAATCTTTATAGTTAGACTATATGCTTCAAATCACTAGGTTTTATTCATCCGTCAGCAATACGTTTTTATTTATTTAAAATATAATTGAGTTTAATATGGTCTTCATGGCTTATTCTGTATTTAAACAAATATAGGTCAAAATAAGTATGTTGTTTATTCATTCAATCATTCATTTTCCTTAGGCTTAGTCCCTTATTTATCAGGGGTCGCCACAGCGGAATGAACTGCTAACTAGGCATGGGACGATAACCATTTTCAAGCAATACCGCGGTTTGGAAACTCAAGGTTTTAAAACTGGCAAATTATTCTGTTATACCGTTCCTACGATATATGCAAGATTTTTTTTTACGTTTTTTTTTTAAGACAACAGCATCTCCAGCAGAAAAGCTAAGATGCGGTTTTAAATGGTAAAGGAATCTGTGTTTTTGAAACTAATTAAGATCACTAATTAAGTCAATGATTCATTTGAATTGTTTAGCCTGACATGTTTACTGTTCCAAAAAATTGATATGTTTCTCAAAATAAAATATATTGGCTGCGTCCGAAATAGCCTACAACTCAGGTACTGCATATGAATTTGAATCAGCTACTTGACCGATAAAAAAGTATGTTCTATAATGTATAAATGTGAGTAGCATGAATAGAGCTCGGAAGTACTAAAGAGGCCATTTTGTCATCATCACGTGACATACTAGCTTGACAGACATTCATGAATTGTCTCTTGGTGCATCATAGGCAAGCGTAGCGTCCATCGGATGCACACTTCAGAATCTCAACAGAAATAGTAGCTCATCAGAGTACTTCTCACATACTGTTTTTCAAATTCTATGAATTCCGACATACTACTAGGCTCGCATACTGCTTTTTGTGTACTACACAATATGTAAGTATGTGATTTTGGACGCAGCCATTGTATTCAAAGCAAACACAGTTCTTGATTTTTACCCAGAAATTTGAAAAAAGATGATATTTTAGAGCAGTAATCACAATACCGTGAATGAAAACCATGATGTTTTTATCTAAGTTTATTATACCGTTAGAATCTTTTACAGGCCCATGCCTACCACCAACTATGCTAGCATATGTTTTATGCAGCGGATGCCATTCCAGCCACAACTGCAAAAAAAAAAAGGCTTTTTCAATGTAGTAAAACTTTCTAAGTCTAAATAGTTTTCTTTCTTAGATTGTCTTTTTCTAATCTAAATATCTAAAATAAAAAAAATTATTCAGTTGTCTTAAATCCTAGCCAAAATCAAGTAAGTTTCATCTTAAAACAAGCCAAAAAAATTTAAATAAAATAAAATAAATTATCTGCCAATAAAGATATTTAGTTTAGATTATTTAGTTTGTTTAATGAAGAAACTCAACTGAATTTTTCTTGTCTAGAAAATGCTCCTTGATTTTATGTTATATCTATACTTTCTGTTCTATTTTTTTCCTGACTTGTATTTTTTGCAGTATAATATATAAATTAATAAAAGGGCCTCCTTTTGCACAAATTACAGTATCAAGGCAGCATGGCATGGAAGCGATCGGCCTTTGACACAGTTGAGCTGTTGTGGTAGCCCAAGTTGCTTTGATATTGGCCTTCAGCTCGTCTGCATTTCAGGGTCTCTGTTCCTTCATCCTTCTCTTGACAATAGCCCATGGATTTTCAATGAGGTTTAAATCAGGTTTTTTCAGGTGTGTGCAGTTCCCAAGTCCTGCTGGAAAATAAAATCATCCTCTCCAAAAAGCTTGTGGCAGCAGGAAGTGCTCTGAAATGTCCTGTTATAGAGCTGCATTGCCTGTGAACTTGATAAAAGACAATGGACCCACACCAGCATATAACATGGCTCTCCAATCCATCACTGACTGTGGAAACTTCACACTGGACTTTAAGCAGCTTGACTTTTGTGTCTCTCCGCTCTTCCTCCAGACTCTGGGATCTTGATTTCCAAATGAAATACAAAATTTGCTTTCTTCTAAAACGAGCACCCGGGACCACTGGGTAATAGACCAGTACTTATATCTTTAGCCAAACACAGACCCTTCTAACCTTGTTTTTGGTTCAGGAGTGGGTTGGAATTCTACAGCTGTAGCCCATGTCATACACACGTCTGTATGTGATGGTTCTTGATGCTCTGACACCAGCCTCAGTCACCCTTGCTTGACAATCCTCTCAAGGCTGCGGTCATACTTGTGCACCTTTTCCAGCAACATTTTCCCTTCCTCCTAACACTCTATTAAAATAGTTCGATACTGCACTCTGTAAGCATCCAGCTTCTTTTGCAATTGCCTTTTGAGACTTTTCCTCCTTATGGAGTGTTCCAATGATGGTCTTCTGTACAACCGTCAAGTGACAAGTCTTCCCCATGATTCTGAAGCCTACTAAGCCAGACTGAAACAATAAGGCTTTGAATTAATTAGCAGACTAGATTGAGACACCAGGAGCCTACACTGTTGAATTTTGTCATGATATTCTAATTTTGTTTAATGCTAGATTTGAGTTGTCATCTTTAATCCATAATCTTTAAAATCGAAAGAAATGAAGGCTTAAATATTTCACATTGTGTGTTGTGAACTAATAAAACACAAAAGTTTCACTTTTTGAAACAAATTATTGAAGTGAATGGACTTTACCTCGATATTCACATTTTTTGGCATATTCCTGTTTATAGAGTTGAAGTCAGAATTATTAGCCCCCCTTTGATTTTTTATTTTTAATTTTTTTATATATTTCCCAAATGATGTTTAACTGAGTAAGGAAATTTTCACAGTATGTCTGATAATATTTTTTTCTTTTGGAGAAAGTCCTATTTGTTTTATTTCGACTAGAATAAAAGCAGTTTTTATTTTTTTTAAATCCATTTTAAGGTCAAAATTATTAGTCCCTTTAAGCTATATATTTTTTTGAGAGTCTACAGAACAAGCATATATAATATAGATTATATAGAAGAGTATATATATATATATATATAGCCTCGGGTGTTTAGTGATTGACAGATATGAATCAGGTATATGCTCTGACCTTTAACAAATCAGACCGATCATAATCAAGAGGACATGCAAACATACATTTCACAACAAATTCATATATTTCCAAAGTTCAGGCATGTGTTAATGAAGCAAAATTAGAAAAAGACTTTCAAATAAAAATACAATTTAAAATAAAATTTGAACAAACAAATAATATAGCTGAATAAATAAACTTTTTCTTGACGTATGGTTTGTTTGGATAGGATCACTTGAATAGAAATTAAATTTAAGTTAGCATGTGAATTATATCTTTAAATTGTTGTCATAAGGCTTGTCAAACTTCTCAATCTTTATCTTATGATGTTGATGTACAAAGTTCCCAAAAGACTCCATTAAAGTGACTCACATGTGTCCACACACAGGCTATAACAGCTTTTGTTTCAGGTGCCATTCTAGCTGGAGAGCTGTCACTGCTGCTGATTGTGAAATAACCAACCTTGAGGATGTCATAAGGGCAGTGGATTTCAGGATGAGTCTCCACATCAAACAGATCCTGGAAGTCCAGGGTCACTTGGAAGCCTTCCATCAGACTGATAGTGTAATCACAGCGACTCATCTTGGGGTAAACACCAGGGTACTCTGGACTGCTCAGTTCTCCTGACCTCTGCTTAAACACCTGCCCACTACACTCACCTACAGAGGGGGAAAAAAGTCAAAAGCGTACACACATACATTCAACACACACTAACATTCATGCCACATTTAACACTGAGGAAAGCAGGAAATTGCTACATTGATTTGAGTCGTTAAGAACTGAAAAAAATCTTACCAACTATAAAATGACCAGAGAAAGGGCTTCTTATCATTACTTTATGAAGAGTTACACACCTTACATGCATGACATTTAGGTGCTTTCTTTGGAGATAAAATGGTTATCAGATGCAGTACTGCTTTTTCAGGTTGTAACTGTATTATTAATTAGCTTGAATTAGGGGTGTTAAAAAGTTTAATGAATGCCTTCTTGTAAAATTGCTGGCAGCCACAGATTATTGCTTTTGTTGTAAAATATTAGCAACTCTCATCAAATATAACATTGATATTAAGTCTCTTTTTATGATTAAAAACAATTACAATAATAATAGTAATAGTAATTGTTCTGTCAGCAGTGAAGAATCAACCAAATTCAATTGTTTTAGTGCTGGGCAAAGATTGATCAACATTAACTGCATCCAAAATAAAAGTTTGTTATGACATAATATATGTGTGTGTGAATTTGTTATGATACACACACACATAAGTAATAACAAAATTATGTAAAACAGTTTCGTTATAGATATTTAGTATAGATATTTCGCATCACATATGATTTGTATCATATACATATATATTTTATATCTAAACATAAATAAACATTTTCTCAAATATATGCCCAGCACTAATTTATATTTTAAAGAGAAAAACAAGACATACATATTTTGCAGTGCTTGCTTCAGTTTATTTGTAATAACAGAGATAAAAAGGAATACATAAATACAGAATAAAAATATTCATCAACATCATTTATTTCATCATTTATTTGGAAATTCATTTGGCTTTCTTCCAATGAACACAAAAGCTTCATATATGATGTTATTTTGTATCCTATAGGAATTTTGAAAGCATCAATTTTTATTTCTAAATACTTTTATTAGGTTTTCTACATGGAATATCAATTACAACATTCATTTTTTAATTATTCTTCCATGTTGTTGTTAACACTACCCCAAGTAAACACTTCCCTCCCTCAACAGCCTACAACTTCCTATTGAAAAAACAAAATAAAATTAATAAGTTAAAAAAAATTAATAAATGATGACAAATAAATTAAAAAAAAATAAAAATGAATAATAAATATGTATTCCTATATTATTGCTCAGTTTAAGAATCAAGAGAGTTGGCCGGCAGATAATGTAAAAAAGGGACGCCACAGCTAGTCAAAGGTCTTTAAAGAACCTATAATTGATAGTGATAGTCTAATTTTTTCCAACTTAATGCAAGCAAACACTTCGTTTATCCCGCAATCAAATTAGGGTGGAGAGACGTGTTTCCACTTTAACAGGATGAGACGTCCTGCTAGTAAAGTAGTAAAAGCTAAAGCCTTTTGGGCCATTACTGAAAGGTTAGCATCTACTGCCAGCCCAAAAATGGCCAGAAGTGGATTTGTGTCTGGATCTATGTTGAACCCACACTGTAAAAAAATCATTATTTAACTTTTTTTTTTTAAGTAACATAATGGGCATTAAATTACAGACATTTATCGTAAAATAACAGACAGTAAATTACAATGTTTAAATTTCCGGTAAATTTATGAAATTTACTGTCTGTTATTTTACGGTAAATGTCTGTAATTTAATGGCCATTGTTTTGCGGTTTTCCCACAGCATGTGGATGAGATCCACTTGTGATTGCTTGCACCTATTACATGCATCACTGACAGAGGGATATATTTTAGCAAGTCTAGCATTAGTGTAGTAAACCCTATGTCAAATCTTACATTGTACAAGCCCATGTCTTGCACATATGGAAGAGGTGTGTGTGAGCTTAAAAACATGCTCCCAGTGTTTATCGGATAACTTAGGTTTTGAGTTCTCTTCCCAAGCAGCTTTGGCCTGACTTGCGGAGCCTGACTAATATTGTGAATCAGATTATAACAGAAATGACAGAAATGCAATGTTTTGAGTGTGTTTCAAGCTTTAACAAGTCATCCAGTGGAGATGATTTGAAAAATGAGGAAGTAGTTTTTGCACAAAGTGCCTGACTTTAAAAAAACTAAATAAATGTGAATTAGGTAGGTCAAATCTTTTAGAAAGGTTATTAAAGGATGAGAGAATACCACTCTCGTGGAGGTCGTCAATGGTTTTAATGCCATTATCAAACCATATTCTGAAAGCCGCCTCCATATCGAATGGTGCAAAAAATGGATGGATTTTGAAATATTGGAAAAACTATAGGAGACCAATGTAAACCAGTGTGTTTCCTAAATTGAGTCTATATCTTAACTGATTGGGATACTACTAATATTGAACTGACCTTTGCAGATAAAGGTAATTGAGAGGAAAAAGTTGAGCTGAGAACTGTGCTAGGTAAGCCCAACAAGGACGTTTAGAATTGATATTGTTCCTCCAATATAAAATCATTTGGATATTGCAAGCCCAATCGGTAGAAAATTTGGGAGTGCAAACGCAAAATTAAAGAATACCCACTGAAAATCATGACACACATTCTACTCTGATTCAAGAATATATATATATATATATCTTTTACGAAATCATATTTTGGCATACTGTAGAACTTAAAAAAGGTTTGTAAAGTGTCTTTAGTTCTTGATTTGCATTTTATGAATTACCAAAGTTCATTTTCAGCTATATATTACAATTACAGTAATATTATAAACAGAAAATAAATCTAATCTCCAACTAATCTTGGATACCCTGGTGGTTAGTAAATCAAAAGAAAATATTCCATTTTAAAGTCAACTACCTCTTTAAATGTCTTCAAAATCACATTTAGAAATGTTATTTTTGTGTTGCACTGAAGTCAGAACGTCATAAATGTATTGGAACATATAAAGGCTGAGCAGATGCTGACAGAATTGTTATTTTTGGCCAAACTTATAATTTAATAAATGAATCCCACCAAGTGCAGATGCTACAAATAATTGCTCTAACTGTGGAATCTCAGCTCAGGAGGGCAAAGGTCTAATGATTCACGTGATTGAATGATTTCAGACACAAGTCATTGTTTCTGTCTTCCCTTCTGCGCGATATGATGTGATGTCTTTATCTTGCCCATTAGCAAAGAAAAACAATTAAGAGGCATGTCTAGGACGGTAATTGTGATTAATTACCCACCATTAGCACAGTAGTACAGCTCAAAACAGGTATCAATTTTCAAATGATCCCTATAATGCTGCTCCCTCAGGAACCAACGGTAATTAACCTGAACTCGTTTGGACTGACAGAGATCAACTGATTTACACAGGCACACTAGCCAGACACTGCCCACTGTATTATCCATCTGTCGCTGAAACATGCTTGAGGCTAAAGCCAGTTAGCGCTGTCCAGCTAACATTAGCACTTTCAATGAGACAAGTTTTTTGCTAATCGACTTCTCCCAAAAGTTTTCACAACCAGATGGGAAGTCGAAAATGTAAATATGGCAATTCGACCCTACACAACCTTCACTTATATCGGAAAAAGCAAGCCAGTAAGTCGCAGCTACTCTATCAATGATATAACAATCCCCCTCTACTATTTGGTGACTCTTATTTCCTTCTCGATTATAGGCTATGCTAGCTCAATCAAGAGCTGTTGACAGGCCTGATAGATAGTGTGTGGTGAACTGTGGCTGCTGTGACCGCTGATTCAGTAGGTCTGTGATGTCAGCTTTATGACAGCATACTGGGATTTTTTTTAAAGACTCACAGCTATATATGCAGCTTCTTCTTCTGAAAAAATGCAGATCTTGGGTTACAAAGAGACAACCTGTATTTTATATTTGTGTTTATTACTGGATAGTCAGTGATAATGCTAATAATCAACTTAAAAATATACATGGGTCTATTAATACAATTGCATTTTGCTAACCAAAATATTAGCCTATTGTCTGTTCTAAATCAGGGGTGTGCAAATCTTTCCTGCAGAGCTCACATGAACAAATACTAATTTATAGTAAACAATATAGTGTTTTTGACACACTATTTTGTGTATTATACTATATATACACAGTTGAAGTCAGAATTATTAGCCCCCCTGTTTATGTTTTTGCCCAATTTCTGTTTAACGGAGAAACATAAACATAATAGTTTTAATAACTCATTTCTAATAATTGATTTATTTTATCTCTGCCATGATGACAGTAAATAATATTAGACTAGATATTTTTCAAGACACTTCTATACAGCTTAAAGTGACATTTAAAGGCTTAACTAGGTTAATTAGGTTAACTAGGCAGTTTAGGGTAATTAGGCAAGCTATTGTATAACAATGATTTGTTCTGTAGACTATCAAAAAAAATTAGCTTAAAGAGGCTAATAATTCCGACCTTAAAATGGATTGAAAACAATTTAAAACTGCTTTTATTCTAGCTGAAATAAAACAAATAAGACTTTCTCCAGAAGAAAAAATATTATCAGACATACTGTGAAAATTTCCTTGCTCTGTTAAACATCATTTGGGAAATATTTAAAAAAGAAAAAAAAAATCAAAGGGGGGCTAATAATTCTGATTTCAACCGTTATCCCAGATAACAGATTCAAGATTCAACTTCACTATTATATTCACAACACTTTGTTCATGAATGCTATAGCGTACTGTTGTAGTATAATGTATAATAACTATAATGAACTGATCAAATACTGTAATATACTTTAGTTTTTACAGACAAATGTTTTGTATTGTATATTCCATATAGTTGTAGAAAACTACAGTATTGCGTAATTTTATTATGTCCTTATAGCTGTTGTATCCCTTTAACTCTGCCAAATGGTTGACAATATTTAAACTTTTAAAGAATGACTGTTTTACACACACAGCATTGTTGGTTTACAAAAAAATTAAATAAAATAAATAAATCAAACAAACATAATCCTGTTGCACTACTACACTTGATTTTGGTTTTACTGTAAAAAAACAACAAGAAAATCTGTTAAATGAGAATCTGAAATATTTTATGGCATACTTTAAAAAGTAAAGATGATTTACTATTCAGAGATGTTTTATTTAGATTTTTTTAAAAATAAAATGGTCTTACACTTCATATTTTTCAGATTTTCAAAGTGTATGGTATTGTACCATAAACTGAACTATTTGGCACTGAGAGTTAGGAAATGCAATCCAAAACTTTTTTTTCTGGGTGGGGCAGTTAAAGGGGTATTAGCAACTGCATAATTATGACAACAGATTAATTAATGCACTATAGTGCTTAAAAATGCTATAGTGTTTGCTATAATTACTATAGTATTTTTTTCAAGTCTGAGTTTAGCTTCAATTTGCCTCACACTTGCTTAGATGTTTCTAGTAGACCTTGATTCGCTGTTTAGATGTTTAATTAGAAAAAAAAGCTAAAATATGCAGGACAGTTGCACTCAAGAAGCAGGATTGGACACCACTATTTCTTTAAAAACTTACAATTGTTTCTGTAAAAACCTAAATTTCGAGTTCAACGTTTTGTCCAATTAAAATTACCCCACCAAGGGTCAAAGAGATATTTCATTAATTACGTATATCCTGAAGCACAATATTAAAATATTCATCCACTTCGAATGTTATTGCTACTGGTAGGCTCAGAAGGCGGTTATCAACCATCCACATAGTTAATCAGATATACTAATAGAGAAGACTACAGATCTGTTTTTACATTACTGTGACAGTTGGGTTTAGGGTTGGGGTAGGGGTAGATGTTAATAAGATACAATTAATGGGGAATTTAATAAATAATATAAATAATTCTCATCGTTAATCAGCTATACTAATAGAGAAGACTTCAGATCTAGATCTGTTTTTACATTACCGTGATGGTTGGGTTTAGGGTTGGGGTAGACATTAATAAGATACAATTAATGGGAAATTTAATAAATAATATAAACATTTCTCGAGGTTAATCCTTTATACCTATAGAGAAGACTCCAGATCTGTTTTTACATTACTGTTATGGTTGGGTTTAGGGGTCGATGTTAATAAAATACAATAATGGGAAATTTAATAAACAATATAAACATTTCTCGAGGTTAATCCTTTATACCTATAGAGAAGACTCCAGATCCAGATCTGTTTTTACATTACTGTTATGGTTGGGTTTAGGGGTCGATGTTAATAAAATACAATAATGGGAAATTTAATAAACAATACAAACATTTCTCGAGGTTAATCCTTTATACCTATAGAGAAGACTCCAGATCCAGATCTGTTTTTACATTACTGTGATGATTGGGTTTAGGGGTCGATGTTAATAAAATACAATAATGGGAAATTTAATAAACAATATAAACATTTCTCGAGGTTAATCCTTTATACCTATAGAGAAGACTCCAGATTCAGATCTGCTTTTACATTACTGTGATGGTTAGGTTTAGGGGTCGACGTTAATAAAATACAATAATGGGAAATTTAATAAACAATATAAATAATTCTCGTTATAGCTGATTAACCATGTGGATGGATGATAACAGCCCTCTGAGCCAAACAGTAGGCACAGAAGGCCCCTACTGGCCCATATCTATCAGCTGATAACCACTACTAATGCCCATTCAATCGAGTGATAACATTTGAATTGGCTGAAATATTTAAATGAGATATTTGACAAAAATATTGATCAAAATAAATTGTTACATTTTTTAAAATATTGATTTATGGTTTAATCACACAAATAATGCCTTACCTGAACAGATGACAGTTCTTTTAACCCTTTACATGGTATTCATAGTGCATTTGTTATAACTAGTTTTTATGAAAATGAATGTACACAACATTTTATACAATGTCTCATACAATTCATAATCAATAAGCAGCAATACTACAGGCCTGCGGTTTGAGCTGTTCCAGTATCAGCCTTACCAGGGCAATGTCTTTTATCAGCATGGAGTTGGTATCCCAATCTGCACGTGCAGTAAAAACCCCCCACATAATTGTGACAATTATGGTCACACACAGGCTCCCCATCAACACTGCTCAGGCACTCATCAATGTCTGGAAAGAGGAAAAAGACGCCGTTAGCAACACTTCTCACTTATATGGATTTGGACATCCACTGAAATCACACCATTTATTTGTGTGTATATAAATATACAGCCAATAACTTGTAGTATCACTGGAATTATGATGAAAACAGATAGTAAATATAGGATTTCATATTTCTCACATCATTTTACATTAGGAAAATGAAAAAAAAGATTTGTTTTAACCAATTTTTATTGCATAGTTACTTTTTGTCCACCCCTTATGGAAAACATTAATAGAACATTCCAGTAAAAAATTCCCAGTTTCTCTGGATGTGCTGGATTTTTTAGGTTGGGTTTGAATAAAGTTGTAATATGTTATCTTGGACCACAAAACCACTCTTACATTGCTCACATGTAAGTTGATATATTTTTGGCAATAACCGAATATACATTGTATGGGTCAAAATTGTTGATTTTTCTTGTATGCCAGAAATCATTACAATATTAAGCTTAAAACAAAACTGTTAAACATAAGTCATGTTTCATGAAGATATATTGTCAAAAACTGTAAATATTCATTAATTAGTCCCTTATTTATCAGGGGTCGTCACAGTGGAATGAACTGCCAATTACTCTGGCATATGTTTTATGCAGCGGATGCCCTTCCAGCCGCAACCCAGTACTGGGAAACACCCATACAAACTCACTCACACTCATTTACTCCAGCCAATTTAGTTTTTTCAGTTCACCTATGTCTTTGGACTGTGGGGGAAACCAGAGCACCTGGAGGAAACCCGGGCCAACACGGTGAGAACATACAAACTGCACACAGAAATGCCAACTGGCCCAGCCAGGACTCAAACAAGCGACTTTCTTGCTGTGAGGCGACAGTGCTAACCACCGAGCCACCATGTCACCCAACTGTAAATATGTCAAAATGTAATATTAATGATTACTGATATACATTTAGGGGCAGTTTTTGTCTAATGGTTAGGGATTTGGACTTGTAATCGAAAGGTTGCAGATTAAATTTTCGAAAAATGAAATCACACTCTCTCTCCATCTTCGATATCCAGTGTGTGTGTGCTTGGATAGGACCAATTTTCATTCATTCATTTATTCATTTATTTTCTTTATAGCTTAGTCCCTTAATTAATCTGGGGTTGCCACAGCAGAATGAACCGGCAACTTATCCAGCATATGTTTTACACAGCAGATACCCTTCCAGCTGCAATCCATCACTGGAAAACATCCACACACACACCCATTCACACACATACACTATGGACAATTTAGATTTCTTAGGAAATCCACACAATCACGGGGAGAACAACTCCACCCAGAAATGCCAACTAACCCAGCCGAGGCTCGAATCAGCAATCTTCTTGCTGTGAGGCGATCGTGCTACCCACTGCGTCACCGCGATCCCCGACCAATTTTCAGTATGGGTAAAACCATTTTTGACGAGGTTCACGAAGAACTTAATTTGGACAACTTTACAGACGATTTTCAAAAGTCTTTTGTTTTTTAACACACAGATTCCAGATTCCTAAATTAACAAACCATAGATAAATGGAAAGACTATTAATCCAGCTTTCCGATGATGTCTAAATTTCAAACAATTGACAAAAAAAAAAAAGATTTCATTTGTAGTGACAAAAATATCTGGAATATTGTACCAAATAGTGCTTTTGGATTCATCTGAAATGAAAACACTAACATTATGTTGTCTAAAAATTTTTTTTTTTTTTTATTGTCATTTTAGGCTCTAAATGACAACATTTTAAAAACAAATATCACTAGCAGTTTGCAAAAAAAAAGATGTTTTAATCACATATATGTAAAAAATATTGTAAATCCTGAAAAGTGCGGAATTACCAAGTGGTCTAACTTTTTTCCCCATGTATGATTGCACATTTTTTTTCTGCTAACTGTCAATTTAACCATTTTACATCAAAAGGTGGCACTACAAGAGAGAGGATAATTTAGTGAGATAGAAAGACAGGGTCAGTCATGCTATGAATCCATTGTTTCCATCACCTTCAGCGGAGAAAAACGCCTGGAAGCCTGTGAATCGGTCCTCATTGGAGTAATCTGATCTGAAGAGCACCGACATGCTGCTGGTGGCAGAATAGATGACAGTGTTTTTGGGCGCATCACCGTAATTTTTCTCAGCATCACCACAGAAGCGAACAGTCTCATTTCTTTCTGAGAACACCTGGAAAGTTTGAGCAAGTAGTAATTATTATATCCTATTATAACACAGCAAGCGTAGTTAGCATGCACAAGAGTATCATTAGGAACTATGCATTTCATTTTATGATAGAGGGGTTTAATTAAATGTTCAGCATCAGTATGCTGATGTCATTGGGCCAATGGCAGGTCACGGTTTACTAGCAAGATGTGTGGGTGTAGACTGCACGTGCTTTGATTGTATGTTTTGACACTTTTTTTACTATGCAATAATTATGTATTTTTCGTAAATTATATATATTTTAGTGTTTAATGATAAGGAGTTAAAATGAAGATTTAATTAGATGTATATAGACTACTTTAGGTGTTTTACATTATTAAAATGTTGATTTAAAAAATAATAATAATCAGAAATCAGCAAAAGTAAGTCCAAGGCACTTGAAAAATGTGGAAAAAATATTAAAGCGCTTTTATTGACATGGCTATTCCTTAAAACTCCTCTTGGTTACCTAATTGGTTATGCTGATGAAGACAAGTGTTTGCAGAAACGCGTAGGCGCAGTTTTACGGAATAGCCATGTCAATAAAGGCGTTTTAATATTTTTTCCACATTTTTCAAGTGCCTTGGACTTACTTTTGCTGTTTATTCTGATGAATCCTTTACCCAAAGAGCACTGACACATTAATTAAGCTAACCTCTGAGCACTTTTTGTTTGATTTTGAATTTTTATACAAAGAAAAATCATAAATAATTTTCATTTTTAATAATTTTTAAAATAAAATTAAATATAAAAAATGTAATACTAAATTATAAAAATATAAAATATTACATAAATATACATTCAAAAAAAAATTATATTCATATTATTTAAATTAATGTAATAAACATTTACAAATTTATAAATTTAATATTCAAATCAATTATGTGAGTATAATGGAAGTTACAATTGAACTTTAAATTAAATCTAAATTTACAATAAATCAATACGAATCATTTTATTATATCATTTCATAAGATTATTAGCTTGAGTACAAAGAGGGTTTAACTGCATCAGTAATGACTAAATAATTATATCTGCAATAACGTATATTACAGTTAACCACCATAAATAATTTATTGTAAAAAAATAAAATAAAATAGAATAAATATAAAATATTGTCTAAATATACTAATATTAAAAAATAAATCAATTAATATCATTACATTCAATAAAACTAACAACCTAAAAAAAGTACAATTGGAGTTTAACTTTATTAATTGCAGAATCAAATATGATTTCATCAAAATATTAGCAATAACATACCTGTAACTCAAGCACTTTGATGTGTGTGTGTGTGTGTGTCGGTGTGTGTGTGTGTGTGTGTGTGTGTGTGTGTGTGTGTGTGTGTGTGTGTGTGTGTATGTATGTATAGTATGTCTGATAAAATTTTTGCTTCTGGAGAAAGTCTTATTTGCAGTTTTAAATTTTTTATGAACCATTTTAAGGTCAAAATTATTAGCCCCTTTAAGCTATATATTTTTTCAATAGGCTGAAGAACAAACCATTGTTATATATATATATATATATATATATATATATATATATATATATATATATATATATATATATATATATATATATATAGAGCCCATTTTAAGTCTGAGATGAAGACATGGATCTAACCTGAACGTAATCATATTCGCAGCGATGAGAAGGCTCCAGGCTAAAATAAGTGAAGTAGAGACGTAATCTGTGTCCTTCTGGTGCCGTGATATTCCACACCACGCGCTGGTTATTAGGATAGACGTTTGGGAAGTTTGGGGATGTGAAGCTCCCAAATAGTCCTGTCAGCTCTAACCCAACCGCTAATGGAAGCAGGGCGATGAAAGCCAAAGATACACTAAAACAGCAGCAAAACAAAAAGCTGTATCACTGATAACACACTGAAGCCTTCACAATCCTGTCACAACACTTTTCATACCTGTTCATCATTCCAGAAGATCACAAACTTCAAGTCATGTCACAAAATTGTCTCATAAAACTCAAACGTCCACCAGGTTAATGAACCAGCTGAATAAATGGCTCTGTGTAAACACTCCACTGAACCGCAACGGTACTTTTGTGTTTCATTATCATCCATTCTGTCAAAAGTCAATATCTGCTACTGAGCTGAAAATAATTCAGTGAATTTAACCTCTGTTGTTGTGCTTGATGACTACTTTATTCTGCTTAAGCAACATGAATTTTCTTTGCCAATACAAGTATTCATATTCAGAACAAGTGAGTTAACACATCTCGATCAATTTTGAGTTTACGTTGACAATTATAAACATATTTTTCCACTTCTAAAACTCTACTGATTGGAATGTGTCCTTTTGACCCATTGGTAAACATTGATTCCTTTTTCCTGTGTTTACATGCAAATACAACTACTGTTTGCAAAATGAGATCAAGTCAAAAATCATATAACAAACTAATACTTTCTACATAGCCTAATTTAATTAAATAGTAACTGTGTTTAAAGTCTTCATCTGACTTTGAGTACGGTCTCTTTTTTTTTTGGGGGGGGGGGGGGGGGGTATATTATTTACATGGGTTGAGCATCAACACAGCTCCTCAGTACAGATGAATCTAATGTTTTGTTGAGTGTCTGTCAATCACTCCATAACTGTGAATACTTTAGGAGTCACAGATTAGGCATCTTGACAATTTGACCCAAATAAGAATTTTCACTGGATAATACCATCTAAACAAGAAACATCTTCAACTTTGTTCTGACCGTCCGAGGGGATAAAAGGTATTACAATACATGCAAGGCAGGGGTGTAGTTATTCAATTGAATTCCCCTAACACCTATACCCCCACCCCATAGATTCACAACACCAAAGTATTATGACTCTAATTCATACTTTAAAAATATACGATTTATATTAAATAAACAATTGCTCAAGCTATAGTAATCTCAATGTGTGGATCATGAGCCTGTGATGAAGCAAATAAACATCTAGTTTTAGTCATATTTAAATGTTATGGTTTCTTTTTAAAATGAAATTGTTAGTTTAAACAGCATCAGCAATGTGCCATAATGTGTCCTAAAAATCAAGTTTGATGTAAGAAATAGTGATTTTCCTGTGGCAACACTACAGTCTAAATTCTTTTGTTTTTGACAGCCTGCCCATATTTGCCATTAAAATCAACTATACTGCTCAAATAATAAACCATTATTTCAAGCACACCATCTGTCTGTCTGTCCATCCATCCGTCCGTCCGTGTCAATGTACAAACATATACAGTATAGTCTGTGGAGTTTTGTAATAGCACACTAGGCAATTTTTAACTAATTTCGAGAGGAGCACGTGATTGACCCAGCTGGCCCAAATTTGCTGAGCATGATCCTCCAATTAAATGATCTCAAGTCACTATATAAATCCTCATTTCCTTTCTACAACTAAACCCCCCCTCCTCCCCTTCTTCCACCTTTAACCACAATGGGCGGCACGGTGGCCCAGTGACTAGCACTGTTGCTTCACAGCAAGAATACCAATGGCGTTGGGTCCTCGCTGGGCCATCTGGTATTTCAAAGGAAGGCGTCCACTATATATATATATATATATATATATATATATATATATATATATATATATATATATATATATATATATATATATATATATATATATATACATACATACACTGTATAGTTGACTTCAGAATTATTAGCCCCCTTTTGATTCTTTTTTCTTTTTTAATTATTTCCCAAATGATGTTTAACAGAGCAATGAAATTTTCACAGTATGTCTGATAATATTTTTTCCTCTGGAGAAAGTCTTATTTGTTTTATTTTGGCTAGAATAAAAGCAGTTTTTATTTTTTAAAAGCCAATTTAAGGTCAAAATTATTAGCCCTTATAAGCTATATTTTTTTCGATAGTCTACAGAATAAACCATCATTGAACAATAACTTGCCTAATTACCCTAACCTGCCCAGTTAACCTAATTAATCTAGTTAAGCCTTTAAATGTCACTTTAGGCTGTATAGAAGTGTCTTGAAAAATATCTAGTCAAATATTATTTACTGTCATCATGGCAAAGATAAAATTAATCAGTTATTAGAAATGAGTTATTAAAACTATTATGTTTAGAAATGTGTTGAAAAAAAATCTACTCTCTGTTAGTTGGGGGAAAAAAATAAAAAATAAACAGGGGGCAAATAATTCAGGGAGGCTAGTAATTCTGCTTCAACTGTTTATATTGCTCTTTGCACTGTAATTTGTTGGCAGATCATTTTATTGTGATACAGAAAGAAAAGACAGCACTGCATGGCACAAAGAAAAAAAACTAAACAAAAGTACAAACGTGAACATAATAATCTCCTTTGAGAGACACCTTCATTAGATTTACCTGGGAGAAATGTACAAATTGTAGACAGATTTAGAAAAAAGTCTAATGGAAATGTATAGAAAAATGTATTATGACAAAATATTATGACAACTTGTTCAGCTGTTTTGAACAAATGATTAAATGTTGTGGAGGGTGAGACTATTCAACAGAAACCAAAAAAATACATTTTGATCAACATGACATAAGCAGCTGATAATGTAGGAAACATCAGTGAATTGCACATAATCATTTGCATAGATGTATAAAAGCATTTGCAACTTGTTCAAGGGAATGACAAACTGCTTTTCTGATGTGCACAAGTGACACTACGATCTGAAGATTGAACAGGTAGTTTTGAGAATTTCAATTCTGATCTGAGAAATGGACCAAAGTGACTGAGAAAAACTAAATGTGCTTGCTCAAAAACTCATTTAGGATTTATTTTATCCAAAAAGTTAAAGTTCCAGACTGCAGCTTTAATTACAGTTGTACATTTTCTGGGGAGTTTTTGTTCTTTTATTTAATTTTTTAGGAGACCCCAACAAAGTTGTTTCAAATCTGTTATACACAATTATGAACAGTAGATAAAGGCTAAATTATTATAAAAAAATGTATTTTCCGACACAAAAATTGGTCCTCATTTTTGGCTGTGTTGTGATAATGACTAAAATACCTATCACCGCCAATGCATGAAAAGCAAAAGCAGAGCAGTCACACTTATATGAAAAAAGTATTTACAGCCCTACGACATTTGCAGACCCATACCATGCGATGCGCCACAGGCAGATGTTTACGATGAAAAAACAACAGGTGACACTGAAAGCCTGCCACCGCCGCATGTGCCAATTACCCTGAGAGCAGAATTAATTTTAAATGCCTTTGTAATGCCACAGTTCCTTTCATTTAAACCTTCTGGCACAGAATGAGATGGTTATTTAATGATTTAAAAAAAAATTCAGTACAAATGAGAAAAAGAGAGAGAGAAAGAGAGAGCGAGAGAGAGAGAGAGAGAGAGAGAGAGAGAGAGAGAGAGAGAGAGAGAGAGAGAGAGAGAAAGCGGGTAAGCAAAAAAAAAAGAGACAGACAGATCGAATAAAGCGACGAATGTTCCATAAGCAAGCTTATAATAGAGCCCTAATTTCAAATACACTATGCTGGTAATGGCTGATGTATGAGGAGATTACAATAATTATGCTCATAAGTGACAATGGTAATTTCCAGCTGCACATTCCCGTGCTGATTGTGGCTGTGAGGTGTAATGCACTGACCTCTGTCATCACGTCTGCTACAGAGGTCACAGGTCGCGGGGACGCAGCTGAAGTGATTCTTAAGGAGGAAACAACCATTCACATTGGTTTGTTATGAGACTCCTTTGAGCTCCTTGACTGGAAACCTCTGAATGCATCTGGATACCTGCATGATTTATGGAATAAATAATTCATGACTTTTTTAGATTAATTTCTTCACATTTTTTTGTTTTTTTGTTTAAATGGGCAGGTTTTGAATTTGAAATCAAATATAATTAGGACAAAGAAGCTGCAAAGGTGAATGATTTGATGCAAGAATTAAAATTCTGTAAACATATACAAATTTAACAAAGCACACATTCCTCTTTCACTAAAAGAAAAAATATTTATACACTTTATACATACTTGTACATGTCATGTGCTGGGACGATTAATGAAGACGAAGCAAACCCATTTGACTAATAATGCAGCATAAACTTTAATAAACAACAAAAGAGAGTAATCTGCAAAAAGAAGTGATGCAATAAATAAATAAATAAATAAATAAATAAATAAATAAATAAATAAATAAATAAATAAATATATATATATATATATATATATATATATATATATGCTAGGAGCAAACGTAAACTATCCCAAACATAGAATCTTAACAGAACTGAGGGCATTATCTTAAAGCCATGTGCCAGACCGTTTCTCTGTGTTTCAGTAATGTCTATTAAAAAAATTATTATTTAGACATATTTAATTATTCATTTATTATTTATGTACAATAATTAAGACATAAATGAGAAAGTAAAATGTAATCAACAAAGAAAATCTAAATAAAAACTGTAAATGAAAACGTAAATGAAAAAGCTTATTTATTGACTGTCTTAGTACTATCACTTTAAACCAACAAACACTTTATATCTCTCTATATTTAGGCTAAAACACTGCTTTGTTTATTTATTTATTTATTTTAATTAATTTATTTATTTATTTAGGTAAATATGCATGTTTGTACTTTAATTTTAGTTGTCTTTTATTTCTTTAATTGTGCTTTCCAAAATAAATCCTCAATGCACTTAAAAAGTTTACAATGATAATAAAGCATTTTAACAATGATTAATGCAGGAATTATAATTCTTTATTTTATTATTTTATCTTCATTTGCAAGTAGCAGGGTATGTACAGCTCTATATTTCTGTCTGTTTACATCCCATCCCCCAGTTGCAATCTGTTGTTACACCTAAAACCACGTTCTTAATCCCTTAGTGCCACGGCTTTAATGGTCCCTTTGAAATGTCAGCCACTGTATGCACGCAAGCCAAGCCTAATGAAGTAAATCAGAACAGATGTGAGAAGTCAATCAATGAGTAACCATGACAACTAATGAAAATATTCAAAAGAAATGTTGGCAACAAAAGGATGGACAGCAAACAATTAGAAACAAATAAAAAGTGCATTGTGTCTTAGTAAGTATATTTCAAGTCCGTGTAAAAATAAAATGTTTATTTTGTTAATGCACATTGTTAGTTTATTTTGGTAATCTTTACTCAAAATCTAACTATTCCCCCTTCTGACCTGGATAGTCAGTCTTTCTCTGTTTACAGAGAATAGCATTACAGTTTGTCCAAAATGCGCTTAGCCAAGCCCCTTCAACCGTTAGTTTGCTGTGAGTGAAAGATGACATGAGGAGATGACAAAAAATTACCCCTACTCAATATTTTGCTTTTATTGGAAATGCATCATCATACTGAAATAAAGTCGGTGGTTCACGTAGATGTTAAGGCCTTTAAAATCTGTATAATACATTCATTCATTATCTTTTAGCTTCGTCCCTTTGTTAATCAGGGGTTTCCGCTGTTGTGTATGAACTTTATGGACACTCAAAACTCAGTCTACAGAGTAGTCCAGATGAACACACAATGAACACAACAGTCACAGCGAAATGAACCATCAACTTATTCAGCATATGTTTTACACAGAGGATGCCCTTCCAGCCACTACCCAACACTGGGAAACACCCATACACACTCATAAACTATGGCCAATTTAGCTTATTCAATTCACTGATAGCATGTCTTTGGACTGTGTGGCAAACCGGAGCACCCGCAGGAAACCCATGCGAACATGGGGAGAACATGCAAACTCCATAAAGAATTGTGGCCTAGTCAACTGACCTAGTTGGGCTGGAACCAGCGACCTTCTTGCTGTGAGGCGATCGTGCAACCCACTGCGCCACCGTGACACCCTCTGTATAATACACAAAAGCTTAAATTAAGACATTGTACTACATTTAAGGACCCACTGACACATTAGCAGGAACCGCTCTTGTGAAGGAAAGATGTGGTAGGCCAAGAAAAATATCTGAAAGGCAAAGGTGAAGAATGGTTAGAATGGTCACAGACAAACCGCAGACTACCTCCAAAGAGCTCAAGGAACAACTTGGTACTGATAATGTGATTGTAGATCGTGTCACAGTGCAGCGCAATGGAAGGTGGTGCAGAAGAAGCCTTTTCTGCATTCTGCCAACAAAATAAGTCATTTGAAGTATGCAAAGGCTCATCTGGACAAGCCTGAATCATTCTGGATAAATATACTGTGGACAGATGCCACAACCATAGGCGATCTGCGTGGTGGAAAAAGAACACAGCATTCCAGGAGAAGAACCTGCTCCCTACTGTAAAATATGGTGGAGGGTCCATCATGCTGTGCAGATGTGTGGCAAGCACAGGTACTGGAAACCTTGTCAGAGTTGAAGGTCACATGGATTCCACTTTATATCTGCAGATTCTGAAGAATAATGTTCAGTAATCAGTCAAAAGGCTGAAGTTATGGCAGGTTTGGATGTCTCAGCAGGACAATGACCCAAGGCACAGTCCCAGATCTACCAAGGAATTGCTCAGACATGATACAATTTTTTAGAATATCCATGCCAGTCCCCAGACTTGAAAATCATTAAAATCTATGGATTGATTTGAAAAGGGCTCGGCACCCATCAAACCTTACTGAACTGGATAAATTTGCAAGGAAGAATTTCCCAAAATACCTTCAGTAAGAATTCAGGGATTTATCCTCGACTGTAAAAAGTGTCTACAGGCTGTTATTTCAGCAAAAGGTGGCTGTACAAAAGATTGATGTTATTATTCTCTAATAAAGTTTTGCACCTGTCTGTCTTTGTGACGACTGAAATTGTATTGCATCTGTTGAGTAAATAAATGTTATGTCAGAACTGAAATGTTGCTTTTCCCTAGGGTATAAAATACACCCAAAGGAAATCAGTGATTTGAAAGGCCAGAAGGCTATGGCTTGCAATTCTGAATATTTTTAGCGGTGCCCAAACTTGTATAAAACTGTATATTTTCCTTTGATCCATACATGTACACATAATAATGTAAACTGCCTATAAAATCACTCTTTAGTAAGACATGTCATACTCTTTTTGTTTTTTAACATGAGTTTAGATGTCCAAGTAAAATAAATCTCATTTATACATTTAATCTGGAGTTTTCTTTTAAAATGTCCTGCCATTATCAGCAAGCAATGAATTTTGGGATGTTCAAGGCCGCAAATGATCCACTGCCTGTGTTCTTCATTACCTGGGAAACGAAGGACGCATTTGGAGGTTGCATTTGAAGGAGCCTTCAAATTTTTTTGAAATGAGACAGCCTTCGTCGCGCCGCAATGACGCAATGCCCTTCGAGTGCATCCTTTAGAGGATGCAGCCTCTGAAATGAGACTCAGCTATTAAGTAGAGTATCTGTATTTTTATTTTAATCTAGCCCAAGTCATGTTGCTCCTCTTTCCTATAGTACACTTTCCAAGCAAACCATACATATTCCAGTGATACGAATGAAAACACATGACACACAGCATACTATCAGCCAGGCAAAGATGAGTGCTTTTACTATCTACACATTTTCTAAGAACGCTATTATTGCTCATAATAACAAGATAAATGTTTAGACGGTGCAAATTGAGTTTTTAACCACAGTGAACAAAGACAATCACTACATATTCATTTACTCCTAAGCGACTCTACGTCAGAGACCAGACACTTGTCAGTGCATCAGCGACTATTAGCCCATGTCTAATTCGAACATTGTTTAGAGCTCTTTATTCCCTTTCATAAGAACAGATGAAGTTCATTTTGAAAAGGTGAGTCACTGTTCAAGTACTTGCATCTTCTGCTGCAGAGTATGTACTAGAACCTTGAGGACAGCTTGATGGACTATAATTAAAACAATTCATCATTCTTTCAGCCCGCAGTACACATATTCCATCCCATTAGCTTTGTTTTATATAATTATTATATATTTTTTGTGTAGCACTGTATTGAAAACATTGAAAAAGCATCCCAGCATCAGCCTGAAAACAAACAAGAGCATGCATCTAAGTAACAAAAAAGTATGTATTTGAAAACCTAGAAGAAACCTAGAACACAACCACATATCCGAGATCAATACAGAAGAAGAAAGTGCAAGAGAGAAAAATCACACTTGTGATTGTAACTTTAGGCTATAAAAGAAAAAGCAGCTGAAATGTCAGAAACTAATGCTGCTCTTTTGCACCTATACCTCCAGTGGGACTTCTGTGTACAGTTCCTCATAAGAAATCCCATAAACGTTGTTTCAGGAGCAGTCTGAATCATGTGGAGGCGTAAATCAGCTGGTGGTGGTTACACTGTCATTTTCCTTCCTCAATCATGCATGCCACTTGACCTAAAAAAACAAACCGTGATGTCAAGCAAAAGAATCCTAGGTTCAGCATAAAAGCAAACAAGGACATGCATCCAAGCAACGACTAGCAGATTTGCACAGACTCCAACGAAAGCATATTCAGAACCTTTTGAGCAGCCCTGTAATGCTTGTTATAGCATATACACTAACCGGACACTTTATTATTTATTATGTTCATCTGCTCGTTAACAAAACAAATTTCTAATCAGCCAATATCATGGCAGCAACTCAATGCATTTAGGCATGAAGACATGGTTAAGACCATCTACTGCAGTTCAAACCGAGCATCAGAATGAGGAAGGTGATTTAGGTGACTTTGAATGTGGCTTGGTTCTTGTTGCCAGACGTCCCTATATGACCTTAATGTACCCATCTTCTGATGGCTGCTTCTAGCAGGATAACGCCATGTCATATAATGCCAACAATTTCAGACTGGTTTCTTGAACATGGCAATGAGTTTACTGTACTTAAATGGCCTCCACAGTCACCAGATCTTAACCCAATAAAGCACCTTTGAGATATCGTGGAATGGGAGATTGGCAGTTGACAAATCTGCAGCAAATACGTGTTGCTATCATGCCAATATGAACCAAAATAAGGGTCAATTTAAAATTTATATATAGATTCATGATGTATAAAACGCATTTAAATTATTCCTTAATTAAGATGAACAATTAGCTTTCCACGTATGGTTTGGTCAAGATAAAACTATTTGAACATCAGGAATCTGAGGCTGCAAAAAATGTAAATATTGAAAATAAATTGTCTTTAAAATTGTTAAAATTATGTTCTTAGCAATGCGTACACTTAGCTTACATTGCTAAGAAGATAGATTATCATAGATTATATTTTGATACATTTACAGTAGAAAATGTACTAAATATCTTCATGGAACATAATCTTTATTTAAATCTAATGATGTTTGGCATTAAAGAAAAATCATTTTGACCCATACGATGTATTTTTGGCCATTGCCAAAAAATATACGCTGCAAGAAAATACTTTATGGTGCAGAGTCACATATAATGAAGTTCATCCTAACAAGACTAATGTACTGTCACTTTAAATAGAGAAAGGAATGAAGGACTATGAAAACAAATTACATTTCCGGGCCATTATATCAGGAACCCTGTTGAACCGGTGGTTAGCACAAATACATAATCAACCAATCACATGGTGTCAACTCAATGCATTTACGTACAGTATAAAGATGTCATTGGGATGATGTTCAAACAGAACATTAGAGTACGGAACAAGCCATTTGAATGACTTTGAAGGCCCTACTTCAAACAAAGTTGTTTTTATTCTTCGTTTGAGGGCAAAAAGAAGTTCAAAAAGGCTAAGTGACTGTATATTGTTTGCAAATACTCCCAAACCCATGCATTGCAGTACCCTTAAACACAACAGTGACAAACAGCCTTGAGAAGCGCCACCACAGCATCACATCTTTACATTGTTTTCTTTTTGCTTCAGACAGACATTGAATGGTACTGCTGGTGTGTGCAATTTGGGACACACCTTTAGTCTATGCTAATGAGCTGATGACCTGAATCACGTGTGCTCAGTTAAGGAGACAAGGAAAATGTGCAGAGCTGATGGTCCTCCAGGAACATGGTTGAGAAACACTGCTCTAGGGTTTACTGAGAATGAAAAAGAGATAGCGTAATATCAGTTGAGTGTACATTCTGTGGATGAAAATGCCTTGAATGCCAGAGAAAATGGACAAGACTGGTTCAAGCTGATGAAAAGGTAACATTAACTAAAATAATCACTTGTTACAACTGTGCTTTGCAGAAGTGCATCTCTGAACATAAAACACATCAAAACTTGAAGCCAATGAGCTGCAGCAGCAGCAGAAGAAGAGCACAATGGTGCTACTCCTGTCAGCTAAGAACAGAAAACTAAGGCTATATGATTGGCATGAGGTCACCAGTCCTGGATATTAGAAAAGTGAAAAAGGTTTCCTCCTCTAATGAGTCTCAATTTCTGCTGCAGCATTCAAATACTAGGGTAAGAATTTGGCCTACACAACATCAAAGCATTGATCCAATCTGCTTTGTATCAATAGCCGCAGTTTGGTATGGTTACGGTTGTTTCTCCACTGCACCTGGAACGGCGCAACACGATTGAAAACCATTCTTGGCCCGGAAATCTGATCTTGTGGTTATTATCTGCATCTTACATATGCCCTAGTCCTCTTTTAAATATTAATATTGATTTACGTTTTTGTTTTGTTTTTTTCCTCTAATCTTATTAATTGAGCTGGGGAGACGAGTTTATAATGTTGAAGGGGGTTGATTTTAGTGGTCTTTCTCAGCCAGCCACAGCGCTTCATGTTTCTTTTCTTATTTTCTTCTTTACTTGTAACTTTACTTTGGAGTGGGGAGTCAAAGCTTGTGTTGTCAATTTAGTTCACTTTACCAGATATCAATCTAACCGAGCATAATGTGATGGAAATGGAGATTTCATCAGCAACTACATGATGCCATCATGTAAATATGTTTCCAGAAAATTGTTGAATCTATGCCACAAATAAGGCAAAAGTTGGTACTAGCAAGGTGGGCCTAATAAAGTGGCCACTGAGAATACATATCCAAGATCAATACTGGTGAAAAAAACTGAAGGAGAGAAAATCACACTTGTGACTGAGACTTCAGGCTAAGAGAAAAAAAAAACAGCTGAAACATCACGCGTTAATGCTTGCCTTGAGGCAAAACATTCTGTAGGACTTCAGTGTATAATAGATCATAAGAAACCTTATAAACACACGGCTGGGTGATTGTTTCAAGAACAGGCTAAATCATGTGGGGGAGTAGATCAGGTGTCATGCATGCATGTAACTCAGGTGAATGTGAAGAACAATGCCTGAAATTATAATTGTTGTCTGCTTTGGCATTTACACTTCTCAATGATCTCTGTAAAGGCATAGAAACACGTACGACAAGGTAATCAGCGGTATCACCCACCTTTCCATTTGCTCAGCTTGAAAAATAAATTACTACAATCAAGACAAACCGTTTCACCGCTCATCATTTTCCCCCATGGTTTAACTGTGTCAAAAACTGACAAGCAAACAAAAAGAAATAGTCTTTGCAGCCTCACGTTTTGTCTGTGATATAAAAAGGATTTCTTATTTTTCTCCAAGAATTCATTGGTGTGTCTGCTGCCTCTTGGGTCAGGTGTCAGAAACCAGAAAGAAGGGGTAATCGGCAGACTGACCAGTGGCCTCAAAATGTGCCGTAATTTCTGACACTGCAATTATTTTTCTCATTGCTCATCAAAAGTTTGGACGCCAGGGTGAAATGCAACTTGGCTTAAGTCAAAAAAAAGAAGGAAGTAACAAAAGTACTTCTCACGAATTTATGTAGAGACAACTATATATGTAAGCCATTCATGTGTTCCCAAAATATGTAAACAGCACATTCTGTTGGTAAGAGTATACTAATAAAGTAAGATGGGGCTCTCTGCTAAAGTCTGTACGTTTGATTTAATTTAAGATTATTTTTCTGTTTAATGATGCTTGTGTCTTATAAACTGAGCATGAATGATTTTATTAGCTATGGGTTTTGTAAGTACCACCCATTGGCCCAATAATGGAATCCAATGAGAGCATACCAACTATTAGACCCTGAAGAGAACCACACTGTAAAATTTGCTATTGTATCCCCTAAGGGACTGTTAGGCTGCATTAACCAGGAAAACCTTAGCCATGAACACTTTTCAAAATGGTACAGTTAGAACAATGGTATCTACACTCATGTTAGAGCCTGTATATTTTGCATTTATCCTGGGGTTCACATAATCTTGGATCTGGCCCGTATTATCCACCTCTGTCTAGAGTGCAGCTCTGCCACTTCATTCGTGTGGAAAGAGGAAAACAGGTCCCCGACAGAACCTGGTTTGTTCTCCATTTCCGTCAATTGGGAGAGTTTTGTCTTTTTATGTCACTGTCTCCTTACGGCCCATTCACATAGGGTGTCAGCGTCAATGCTTTCCATTCACGTTGAATAGGAACTGACAAACTGAATTGTGGATCTGTCGGTGCCGCTTCAGCAGTGTTGCTAGCTGCAGAAATTGGAAATTTCTCAACTTTTCAAGCACCCAGAGAAGTGCCAACCAATCAGATCACTTTATGCAAATCCCCCAGCTCAGACAGTAGCCAATTGTAGACTTATTTTATTGGCTGACACTGCTATAATGATCTCTCAACTCTAACTTCAGACACACCCTCCATTAAGCATTGACACTGAAGGCCCGTGTGAATCAGGCGTTAGGATTACTTGGTTGTGGTCACTTGAGCTGCTTTTCAGTGGATCGCCTTTCAACAGTGACATTCCTACTGCTGAATTGAACCAATTTTGGACTAGAACCACAGCAGCATTCTCTCACTATTCTGCTGCTACCTACCTGATATATTGAATATATTCCACTAAATTAAATATAAATAATATAAGTACAATAAAATTTAATTGATATGACATGCTTCAGCATATCTCAGTTACTTTCAGTGGAGTCAAAGGAGTTTGAACCCAGTGAATATTAGCATTGTCCTCCTAGAATATGACCTTCTCACATGGTTATTTGAAAAATAAGCTTTATACTACATTAGTTCGGGTTAAAATAAACAACAACTAAGAAACTTACTAGCAACGCAATAAAGATCCAATCATAAGCCCCAGAGAACCATATTTTGATGGTCATATGATTGTATACTCAATGTATACTCCATATATACAGTATATACTACATGGCCAACTCAAAAATATGTAGAAACCTTTTGTCTTTTTAAAAGGAATATTGAATTTATATAATATTTTTTGCATTTGTTTTGTTGAACTCTAAAATGATTTCACCATTTGGCAGCAGAACACTGAGTGAATGCAATTCAATTGCAAATGTAATTTCTTTCTCATTCACTTTAGTTCCCATCTCTTTAATACTGCCTGACAAGACAATGGTTTTGACACACAACTCAGACAAATAGATTAACTCAGATCTGAAGCAACTATAGGCCTATACATTTAACTAAAGGGATCTACTTAAAAGGCACATTGTTGAGCATGCTTAATGCATTTTGGAGTCTATTTCCATGTCTGATGATAACTGGACATACGGTTGTTTGTAATCAGAGAAGATATTAGTCAATAGTCTGTGGTTAAACTGATGTCGAGTTGAATTCCACCCTAAAGCTGTGATTGCTGCACCTGGGTACCATTTCTGCTCATTGCCACCTCAGTCTCCGTCACTGGTGCAGAGCTGCGTGTCAGAGCCACTGATTTGGCAAACGGCCACTGGCCCACAAAAGGATGGAAATGGCCATATGGGGACTTAAATCTGTGAAAGATGCATCAAGGGCTAAATTGAAAGAGTAATGGCAATCCGACATCAGGGCAAACCTCGGTGCGGAGGGATTCAGTCTCGATTTATCACAAGTAATTTCCCTATCATTAGCTGTACTGTTTAAAAGGCCATACAGCTGCAGCTGGAGACTCGTACTGTTTTTCATTCGGCCTCCAAGTATTTCTCTTAATCTTTCTTTATCACGACCTTAAGACCTCTCATAATCAAAACACAGTGACATTTTTTTGTATGGATATGCTGCAGTCCATAACTTGATTAGCTGTGACTGATAAGAAGACGCATTGAGGCCAAAAAATACACAAGCCTATCTTTAATGCTGGACTGTGAGGACGTGTCAATGAAGACGAAAACTAAATCACAGTGTTTAGTTGTTTACAAGTGATGTATTTGATATGGTAATGTTTGGATTGGACTTTTAGTAAGTTTTAGTGTGAGCTAAGTAGCCAATTGGTAAGATTCACAGTCTATAACTACTACATTTAAGCTTTGACACATGGTATTTTCAGTCAAGTTTTTAAACAGCCTGCATTTATTTCCCTGTGTTTATCCATGGCATTTCTGGTTTACACCTCTGATTTGGTTGCTCAAACATGCAGAAATCTAATAAGAGAGCCAGAAACAGACATTCATTTGTGAATAAAAGATGAAACCTTCATAATAATACCAAGACACCTCATCACAACACTACGCTTTTCAAGCTACTTTCTTTCTAAATAATGTTTTTTAATACAAAACAAGCTTCATAACTTGGAATCATTGTATTTCATACACAGAATGAATTTCCTCTCTGCTGATAAAAAATTCTTGATACTATGGTGTTGTTAAATCTTAAAATCTAAATCTTCTTACACTGAAATGTTCCCTCATTTATTTGAACTCATCCCCACCATTGATTTAAAGTGTGTATTTTGTCTCCATTCAAATATGTTTTCTAATTCCAGCTTATGAACAAACTATAAATCATTTCTGTTTGTTCAAACTTATTTAAATTGAGCTGAAACAATATTCATGATATGACAAGGTTTGGGTAAAAAAAAAGGATCAGATTATGAGAATATAGCCTTTAAACTATCTAATGAAGTGCTTAGCAATGTGCATTACTAAAAAAAATATTGCGTTTTCATATGAAGTTAGGGCAACACGGTTACTCAGTGGTTAGCACTGTCGCCTCACAGCAAGAAGGTCGCTGGTTCAAGTCCCGGCTGAGCAATTCTGTGTTGAGTTTGTATGTTCTCCCAGTGTTTGCATGGGTTTCCTCTGGGTTGTCCAGTTTCCCCCACAAGTCCAAAGACAAGCGGTATAGGTGAATTGAATGAACTAAATTGGCCGTACTTTATGAGTGTGAATGAGTGTGTATGAATGTTTCACAGTACTGGGTTGCAGCTTGAAGGGCATCGGCTGTGTAAAACATGCTGGATAAGTTGGCGGTTCATTCCACTGTGGCGACCCCTGATTAATAAAGAGACCAAGCCCAAGGAAAATGAATGAACGAATGATATAAAGTCAACAATGTAACAATGATAATGTAACAAATATAGATAATGTCTTCGTAGACCATGATCTTTACTTAATAGTCTAATGGAAAACCTCAAATTTTGACCCACATAAAATATATTTTGAATAATGTTTAAAAAATACCCATGCAACATAAGAAAGGTTTCGCTATCCAGGGTTATATTTGTTAATAAAAATAAATATTTTAGCTGAAATTTACATTGTCTAGTTAATTATAATCCATGACAACCTTGATTTGGTCAGATGGATGTGAATAATGTCATTTTTGCATGCTTTCTCTAAATCACTGTTGTTGTTTTAGATGCTCAGCTGGTATTTAGACATGCAATAGCCTTGTCAGACGTCACAAACAAACAAGAAATCCCAGTCTAATCATGCCGTATCACAAGGGTTCAGTAATTCTGTCTGCATTTTGAGTGTGATGACTTCATTACAGCAAATGACTTGGCATTGTCATTCCTGCTGCAGCAGCGAATCTTTTCCAGGCTCCCTAAAGATGCACCATTTGTTTCCCTGCTCCACAAGTGGTCCCGTCTGTGATTGAGATATTTAAAGCACATGTCTCCCAGGTCAATTCTGCTCTTAAACAAGACGGTCAATATTGCGTTTAGTGGCCTTTCCTCTTTCCACAGTCCATTCTGGGTAATTACAGCACTGAGCACGAGCGACGGATATGACAGAGTCACTGCACGGCTAATGAGCTGCTGCTACAACAACCACTCTGCTTGTTAGCCGACTATCTGTGATACTGACTTGCACAAGCGCAATGTCAAAGGAGAGCTTTTAGCAAATGCTGCTTTACTTTCATTTCCCTTAATGCTGAGGCCAGCGTGAATCTGGATCCATTCCCCTGATAAACACACTTAGTGAAAGAGTAATTATGCTAATTCGGGAGCAGCAAACAGCATGCTTTGTAATAACATGTCAACAGATTTGTGGCTCATCAAACAGGCTGTTGTTTCTAAATTATCATCAAAATAATTATCGAAATTTTGGATATCAGAGGTCCTCTCAAAGACAAAAGCACGCTGATGTAGAGCACGTCGCACCACTGAGCGGTAAACACTGTGATGATGGGCTAATTATGGAGTTCTGTGATTCAGTTTACTTGGCTAATAATTTCACAAAGAAAGTCCATTCGAATGGAGCTTTTTCTATTTATTGCTGATGATTAAAATACAACAAAGGTCCTTATGCTGCACACAATTTATGAACTTAATGAAAATATTGCTAAGAAATCTCAAATCCAATCCAACAATTTTAATACAAACTCAAATCTTTCCTAAACACAAGTCTCAATGTCAGTCCACCCGAAAATGGAAATGATAATAATATTTACTCACATGTGTGTCATTCCAAAGACCATCATTCATCCTCAAAACACCAATTAAAGTGCCGCTATTATGGATTATAAAAGGTCATAGTTTGGTTTAAGGGTCCTTAACAACAGGCTGATATGCATGCAAGGTCAAAAAAAAAAACTTTCATTGTCTTATCATATCCATTTATTTTTACCTAATTATACCAACAGCTCCCAAATGATTTGCTCAGTGATTCATTTTCCCCAAACCCCTCCTTTATGTGACGCAAATCTGCGATGATTAGTCTGATGACCCACTCTGTTGTGATTGGTCTACTGAGTGCAGCACAACTTAGAAAGCTAAATGCCCACTACGACTTAACAAGACAGTGGTTAAAGAAGCAGCATTCAGGGCATTGAGTTTATGTGTGCAGGAACGCATTGATAAAGCAGAGAGGTTACACCACCATATTGCTCTTTTCTGAACCATAACTCCAAGTGATTAAAACAACATTTATTCAGTACTAATTAATCAATACCGTTTTCCCGGTTCTGTGCACAAACAAATGGGCGGGGTCAGGGCTTAAATTGAGCTGGAACACGCCGGATCCGAAACCTCTAAAATCTGATCCGGCACCTCATTTTTCCGATCCCCCTCCTCAACCACCCTCCTCCCCCGTCCGCTGTTCACTTTCACTTTCTTCCGCGATGTCCCATCCCTCTTTACTGTCGTCCGTGAAAATGGACATAAATCCCTACCGCCCTGGTAGGGATTTATGTCCATTTTCACGGACGACATGGCTGAGGGGCTGACTGGTAAAACTGGGGTATAGTTGTGTATCAGCAGTTCTGGAGGCCCATGTATTTATGTGTACTGTACAGTGATGTATGCCCTATACATCACTGTACAGTACACATAAATACATGGGCCTCCAGAACTGCTGATACACAACTATACCCCAGTTTTACCAGTCAGCCCCTCAGCCATGTCCTTCTTCATAACCACCAGCCGCTGGCTTCACCATGCTCCTTGGACTGTCCATCCTGACAGGACTCTGTCTCGGGACTCTACTCTACTCGGGACTCTACTGCTCTGCCTTTGCCTCATCGATTCAACCCACTGGCTCTTGCTTCAAGTCCCTCCTCTCATCTCCTGGGCTCCTCCTGTCTTTGTCTTTTCCTCCCTGGTCCCTCCTGTCATCTTCGTCCAAGTCCCTCCTGGACCTTCTTGCTGTGAGACAACAGTGCTAACCTCCAAGCCACTGTGCCATCCTAATTAATCAAGTAAGAGTTGCTTTAAATTAAGTCAAACTGCTTTCATTATTTAAAAAATTATTTAAAATTAACCGAAATTTAACAAGGCTGCACGATTCGGGTGTAGGGAGGAGGTGAGGAGTTCAGAATGCAAGAAATGAGTTTTATTTATCATAAACACTAAGATTTGAGCGTGCATTCGGAGCACACCCAGACCTTGCGCAGCCAAGACGGCGCTCATACAATGACAAAGACCGACAATGATTAGAAATATGAGTGCTCGACACAAGAAAACTCAAGGTGATCACAACATACAAGACATGACAGGACTAGTGTCTGGACTCCACCAAAACAAGAATTAACAAAACCGAAGTGGCATCCTGACAATAGAATGTAAATATTTTAGTAAGTCTGTTTTCAAAGCTAAAGATGTTTAATAAAAATAGATGTGAAGTATGTTAACACCAGATGTAAACAAGGTCAGGGTGACCCCAATAACCAAAAGGCCCATTCAAAGCAGGACAGTAGCTATTAAATATAGCTGAAATGACCCTTCATAGGAAAGTGCCAGATGATGTCCTGATCGTTATAAATCACCTCAGTAGTAGTAAAACCAATTGGTTCATTTTTTAACCTAAATATTCACTTTTTTTTTAATTAAAATCTCAAAGTGCTAGTAGATGTTGACTTTAATTTAATTAATCTACAAGAACCATGGTTTCAGCTAAAAATCTTCTTTGAAGATAGAAATGTTGTAATGAAGAGAAAATTCATCTTCATCTTGGATGCCCTGAGGGGGAGTAAAATAACAGCTCATTTGAATTTTGGGGATGAACTGTTCAAACAACAAAAAACTGCTTCATCTAAAAAATACCAGACTTAAGATGACTTTCTTATAGTCACAGCAGTGTGTTTTAATGGCTTGGTAAGAGGCAAGATTGTGTCCTCTGTCCCCTTATAAGCCCCTTACGAGGACTCTGTCACTCCTCCTGAACTGGTCTCTCTGTGATGGGCAGGGTCTCTATGGTTACGGGCATCCTGCATCCCTTCTTCATGTCTGTGACATCTAATTTTCTCAGCTCTCGCTGCGGTGTAGGGTGCGCTGAGAGGGATAATGATATGCTTTTAGCCAGTGCTGACTAGCAATGCAGTCAGAGCACACAAACACATCAGGCGTCATTAGTGGCTGTTGAACAAAAATATAAAACTTCACATCTAGTCTTCAACGCAGCCTATTCTGTCCCTCTCCAACTCAACATGCTTTTTGAGAAACTGACAAGGGTTTGATTCTGTGGCTCGTTTATGAGACGGCAACTACGGTTTAATTCTCACTTCCTACAGACCTTTCAGTCTGATGGAATAATGCAGGCTGTGTACGAAATAGATGGCATGCTTTTGATACCATAAAAGTCAATCGTACAGAGCTTGCAGATTACATTAGATAGGTGGTTCTTAATTCTCAAGCTCTGCAGATTTTTTGGTTGATGAGCAGCTATTTAATACACCTAACAAAGAACTTCATAAGAGATATGTTCAAAATTAGGGATGCACCAAAATACCAATAATGGTATCTGTAATGGCAACGAAAAAACAAAACAAAAAAAACTTAGTTTACACTAATTTAGTTTTTACTAATTTAAAAACTTAAATTAGTTAATCATAACAATCCTAGATTTTTATTTAACGCCATTGCTAAATTAACAAATAATCGGTCATCTTTAGAACAAAATGTCCCACCGCAAGTTAGTAGTGATGACTTCATGAATTTTTTTTGTGATGAAATAGAAGGCTTCAGCTTCTTCACTATGGACGTCCAGCATTCTCCAGCCTAAAGCACCTAGACTGTAGCTCGGCACAAGTAGTTTGGCCAGAGGAGAAAGGGTCGTGCATAAATGAGCCTGGTTTCTCTCAATGTTTTTTCCTTCACTTTCGTCAATTGGTAAAGTTTGATCCTCGCCACTGTCGCCACTGGCTTGCTTGACTTGTGGAGCTATCCATCGATGGATTTGATCTTCAGTGTTTGGACTTTCAGCTGTGAAAATTAAACCACACTGAACTGAAATTAAGTGAACTTCAACTCTAAAAACTGGACTGACACAGTTTCAATTTACAAGAACTTCAATGTTAAGCTGCTTTTGACACAATTGTAAAAGCACTATAAGTTTGTATATAGTAATAGTTTGTATATTGTATATAGTAATATACCTGTACATACACAACTTGTATATTTGCACTCACTACTTATTTCTGTTTTTAAAATATATTTATTATCTGTTTTGTCCTGTCTCTGTAATTCTGTTGCACTGTAGAATCTCTGTTACGAAAAAAAATTCTTGTATGTGTGAACTGCCTGGGAATAAAGCTCTTTCTGATTCTGAAAAGAAGATAGATACTCAAACAGGTTTGGAACATGTAAAGGCTGAGTTATCCATGAGAGAATAATCATTTTTAAGTGAACTATCCCTTTAATATTCTGATATTATTTCATAAAAAATTTTTTAATACCTTGACAAAATATCAAAGTCTAGACCTCATTGTCAAAAATGCAATACTGAGGTACTCATATCTAGCAACTAATAATTGGGTTATTTTTACAGTATAACTGCACAACTAACAACTACTGTTGAATTACTTTCACTTCTAATGTCATTTCAACGTGTCACCAACTTCCCACTCATTTCAGCAAAGAGTGTGTGCTGAAACAACAAACTGATGTCGAACATGAGCAAATGTGACCTAGACCTGAGGGCATCAGCATGAAGGGCAAATAACTCTGAACAATGACTTGAATAAATCAAAAACCCCAAATATAGATTTTTGATCACCGGTGGCAATATTTCCCTCACCACAAATGGCATTCAAGCTACTCTGTGTTCTCTCTGTGTTCTCAAATGTCTAGTTGCTCACCCATGCTATGTTCAGTATCCTTCCTTCAAATGTCACCGCAGCACCGAATCAAAAATGATTGATGAATAGAAAACATTGCTGGTGGCAACAGGTAAAAGCAAACATACAGACAGACAACGCAGAGCTAATGAAGTGAGAGTGCTCTCAGATGCCCTCGACCATGTGACAAAGATCTAACATGGAGTGTAATGGCATTTACGTGGCACTGAAACATTACTCACAGCTAGCCGGAGGAGAAAAAGAAAGTCTATTAAGAGAAAAGAAACCAGACGTTTTGATTGGGGCCTTATTCTGGTTTACTCAAATCATATTAGCTTTGCTGGATAAACAGAGCAAACTTCCATCAGTTTAAAATCCGCTTATCATTCACATACAGTAGTTTCCTTCCACGTAGATGATGTTATTCAGAGCATGAACTCATAATAAATGTGTTTTATGGCTAGTTTACACATTCGCTTGGAGGGGAAGGCTTTAAAAAATGACATATGATTTTTTTTCGGCTTTCACGTTACCTGAGGCAGAGTAAATGTATGACATTTGCTCTTTTATAGTCACAATTTAACTGTAAAATATAATAATGTCTTAATTAAGAATGCATTATGATGACTTTAAGTGTGGATGGTGACTTCATTTGGGTTATATGCCTGTAGCTCAGTTGGAAGTTCTTTGAGCTGTCAGTGCTAAGGTTATGGGTTCAACTGCCAAGGGAAGTAAGTTGCTTTAAATAATTGTGTTAAAACACTGCATAAACAGCTTTTTATTTGTTAATCAGTGTTCTGTCATCTTTCGGTTATCAAATTATACCTTGTACAAGCAAAATGCGTTCTCTTACAGCAATATTCGAGCATTTACTGTTGACTTACCCTCTTTATTCCTTCAGTTGAACACTTTTAGACTCTCTGTGATCCAAAAAATGAAATCCTACCTGCATTTTAAGATTTAAAAAAAACAAAACAAAACATATATGAAGTAAAATGTGTAGTCTGTGCAACAAATGTTATTTTCAGCATCATTACCTTTCAAGAGTTCACACTTAGATAGTGCTCGACTATAATAGCAGGAGACTGTAATAGCTCAGAGATAGATGTGCCCAAGGTTCCCACCTGGTCAGTGAGCATTAGGAGGGATATGAGATCAGGTATTACTTGAGAGCCCCCCAGTTATTATCCTTTGGTTAATAAGGTGGTTTTATAAGAATCGATTCAGTATGTATGCGTTAAGTGCTTGTGACTGATATTACAATTCGCTTTTGCCACATGTTTTTAGACTGAGGAAACCGGAGTTCCTGGGGAAAACCTACGCAAACACGGGGAGAACATGCAAACTTTGCACAGGGAGTGCTGACTGGCTCAATTAGAACTTGAACCATTGGCCCTCCTGCTGTGAGGCAGCAGCACCAGCCACTGAGCCATTATGTTGCCCAATCCTAGAATTGAGGAGGAGGGAGAGGGAAATGATAGAAGGGGGTTTTCCAAAGCGAAGATGGGGAATGAAGTTTAGGCAGGACATTTATAGCAATTTTGGAATGATCCGATAGGCTAGCTAGTGATTAGCGATAAGGACCAGCTGTAGTTGATCATATCATGTGCTCCTCTCAAAATTAGTTTGTGAAACTTCACTTAATCCACAGCCCCAGCAAACTGTCCTGAGCACATTTACTAGTCTGGATAGTGAGTTTTGTGTTGTATAATTATATATGTCAGACATTCCAAAAACATGTAAAAAGTCTACTAGTTCACACATGAGACTACAATCTTACTTTTTAGGTAAGTTCCAGTGGCAATGATAAGAACAAGTATAGGTACCATTTTAATGACCTGAACAACACAACACAACACAGCTCGTGTATCTTCTTTTTTTGTTGTAAAAAAGAATAATAATAAAACAGCTTCAGTTTCTAAATAAAAGACATACTTAATATATGACATGTAAGCTTTATCAGTTTACATGTAAGCTTCATCAGTCCTTTACCGCATTTTGTTGAATTTAAGTTACATTGCATCTACATGTCAATTAATAGACTCATATAGACTCAACTATATGATAACTCTATAATAACTATAATAGCTCAATAGATTATAAGTTGACTGTTAGGTTGGGGTTAGAGTTAGTGTAAGTTGACATGTACTTGCAAAGTTTCTTATAGTCAGTTAAATGTCTGTTGAAGGAGCAGTATTAGCAGATATTAAGCAGACAGTCTACTAATACTCAAATGAGAATTAATTGGCATGTAGTTGCAATGCAACCTTTACACAACAAAATGTGCAATAGGGACCATCAAAAAAAAGTCTTACCGTAAACTCACCAAATGTATCCTGTCTGGATTATAGATTAGCTTCTGTTACATTTAATGGAAAAAAAAAGTTATTTTCATAATAAGTTTGTTGGGTCCCACTTTATATTAAGTGGCCTTAACAACTAGGTACTTGCATCAAAAAAAGTACAATTATTTACTGTGCTATATTGTATAGCACAATATTGATGTGGGATATGAGTAAGGTTTAGGGACAGGTTTGGGGGTATGGGATAAAGTGTAATAGATTGGTCAACAGTGTAATTGATGTGATAAAATTAATTACAGATGTAACTACATGCAGATATACATTTTTTAAATATATCTGTACACTGTAAGTACAATGTAAAAGCATGCATGTGGATAATAAAGCCATTTTGCCAAATGATTATTTAAAATGTAAGTACATAGTAATTAAGGGCACAATATAACGAGGGACGCTGGTTTGAGTCCCGGCTGCTTCAGTTGGCCATTCAGTGTGGTGTTTGCATGTTCTCCCCATATTCAGGTGACTTGCCTCTGGTTGTTCCAGTTTCCCCCAAAGTCCAAAAGACATGTGGTACAGGTGAATTGAAAAAATTTAATTGGCCGTAGCGTGTATGTAAATGAGTGTGTATGGATGTTTCCCAGTACTGGGTTGCAGCTAGAGGGGTATACGCTGTGTAAAACATGGATACATTGGTGGTTCATTCCGCTGTGGTGACTCCTGGTGAATAAAGGGACTAAGCTGAAGGAAAACGAATGAATAAATAAATACAAAGTGGGACCATTTGTTGTTTTCAAAAATAAATAAATAAATCCATAACATCCATAGACGGTAACATGCATACACTCTAAAAATAATTCAATATTTTTTTAAATAATTGTTTTACATTTAATTGTTAATTGTTTAACAATTAAGGTATGCTTTGTTTTTAAGGTAACACTTTCATTTAGGCCACAGGTCTTGCTATTTATTACTGGCTTATTATCTGCCTATTATTGAGCCTACAACATCGTCATTAGTAGTTATAAAGTATGATCTTATTCTGCATCCCTAATCCTACCAAAAACTTAAACCCAACTTCTGCCTTACTATTAATAAACAGCTAATTAGTCATTTGCTAGTAGTGTTAGTTAATGATTTGTTAATACTCTGAATTGTGACCTAAAGGTTTTTTCTCTTAACTGTCTCTTAATTTACAGTGTAAAAAGACACATTCATGAATTATATTGACTCATGACTTCAGCTGAAATTATCTTTTGGAGTTTGAGAGCAGAATTATCTATAATGTTAATTATTAAGTCACTGAGAACATTTTAAAAGACAACCAAAAAAGTGTTCAGTTGTCTAATATGTGGCTTTGTATTTACAAAATGAAAACACTTACTTTGAATTTGCATTGAAATGTCATATTACTTTATTCGTTCTAATTGTTTATTTTCAGCTTTACTAGAAACACTTAAGTGAGGGAGTTGTGAATTTCCCAAAGATAAATATACAACTCATTATGCATTCGAAATTGACGTTCAGGTGGGAGCATGCCTTCAGATCAAAGGCAAAGCAATCAAAATGCCTTGCTTACCAGCAGCAGCTTTGATGTCCCTTCACAATGCTCTCATTGTAGCTCAGGGCACTTGCATAATGGACCGCTTTTCTTTTGCTTCACACAAATCTGTAAGCAAATAAAACAGAGTCATCTGTTTGAGTCAGTTCCTCTGTCACTTTGCTGAAAAAAGGCTGAAAGAACAAAAAGGATGGATAAAATTGTAACAGAGAATGTGTCATTTGTCAACAACAACAACCAAATTGACATAGCAAGAGAATGTAACATTGAATTCCTCACGTGCAATGTTGACTTCATTTCACTGATTAAGTACAGTCCCACATTGCACTGGGAAAAACCAGCATGTTTATTGTTCCTTTATCTAATTAAATTTGGCCCCATCTGACTTTTCGAGCAAACCGAACTGATATATGAATGCCATGGCCGAGACTCACTTTAATAAGATATTGCATTACCATACACCGCTGCTGAATAACATTAATGATCTTAGTGCTACACCACTGGTGATTAAATTATTCTACCATATTTCTTTATCCGATCCAATTCACAAATGATCTGTTGGAGTGCAAAACAATATATTAAGAATTATCAGCACACTTATATCTTAAATCCATTTGATTTCTGCTGAAAGCTTAGAGACCTATGATTGCCGAAGTGCAGAAAACATGAAGAGAATTAAAAAATATAGTCATGAAATAGAATTTTATTGGTTTATTAAATATTATTTAGTAGATTTTATATTCATAAATAAAAGCAGCACTGTCCACCAAACCAAATTATGATAATATTTAAACTAAGTGTATGAATGGAGTGGGTTTGTTTATTACATACGTTTTCAAGCCCATCTAATACTCATGGTGTTTTCTTTGTCTTTCCTCTCACTAAATATCAGGACATGAACTTCATCTCCAGAGCTGCTCTGAGAGTCATTTTACCAGCCTCATCATTTAATCTGAAGGGGAAAAAACATAATTTTTTATTTTTTTATGTTACAATTTGTACATAAACAAATTCATGGGTCTTCACAACAAACTAATCAGAATTTCCTTTAACATAAAATTGTGACCGAAATAATAATAATAAAAGTTAATAATTCATTAATTTAAATATAATAATAGTAAAGTAATAGTAAAGTTAACAGTAAAAGGTTTAACCTTCTCCATGTTGTAGATTTAACAAACACAATCTCACGGCAATTCGTAACTTTTTGACTTAGTGGCTAATTCGTACGAATTCGTACGATCTAATTCGTACAATTTAGTACGATTTGCTCATCCCCCAATGACGGTTGTGTTTAGGGGTGGGGTTAGGTGCCAAGCCTCCTTTTTAAAATCTTACAATTTCGTACAACTGAACTCGTACGAATTCGTACGAATTAGCAACTAAACTGACAAAACGTAAAATACTTACGTTTTCTCGTGAGATCAGACTGGATTTAACAGAAGCTATAAATAAACAAATGTAAATTAATGTAAAACAACTAAATAAAGTAAAATAAAATATACCTACACAAATTCTCAAACAAATGCAAACACAGAAACACACTGAAAATAGCACAGACAATAATTTGTAAAATAACATCTCTTATTCGTCCCCTCTCAGATCTTCAAAAACCCCACTCACTCTAAACAGAAATTTTAATGCTTATTAGCGTCTCCCGCCACATTTGCGATGTGGCGGCATGTACAGTTGAAGTCAGAATTATTAGCTTCCCTTTGAATTTTTTTTCCTTTTTCAAATATTTCACAAATGATGTTTAACATAGCAAGGAAATTTTCACAGTATGTCTGATAATATTTTTTCCTCTGGAGAAAGTCTTATTTGTTTTATTTCAACTAGAATAAAATTTTACATTTTTTTAAAAACCATTTAAGGTCAAAATTATTAGCCCCTATATATTTTTTCTCGATAGTCGACCGAACAAACCATCTTTATACAATAACTTGCCTAATTACCCTAACCTGCCTAGTTAACCTAATTAACCTAGTTAAGCCTTTAAATGTCACTTTAAGCTGTATAGAAGTGTCTTGAAAAATATCTAGTCAAATATTATTTACTGTCATCATGGCAAAGACCAAATAAATCAATTATTAAAGATGAGTTATTAAAACTATTATGTTTAGAAATGCGTTGAAAAAAAAATCTTCTTTCCGTTAAACAGAAATTGGGGGACAAAAAATAAACAGGGGGGCTAATAATTCTGACTTCAACTGTATCTGTCAAATTAGCTTCTTAGTGTTTTTTTAACTTGCAGCTGTGTTTGATCTCTCTTGGCAACCATTTAAAACAACATAAATGCAACAACATCATCAACTGTAAAATTATAAATTGCATGTGTTTCACTATTTCTAATTATTAGGCCCTATTGACCTATTAAAATCCAGAGGTTGTAAATCAGGTTGTGGGTTGAGTAAACAAATTCAGGCACTGGTAAGGGCAGCAAGGAGCTTGATTAACTACACATTGGGACACTGAGTGTGCATGAGAACGTCATCATTGTACATCATCAAAAAGCAATATTTTTAAAATATATTTATTTTACAAAGTTTTTTAAATTACATTATAGCTAAATAAATTGATTGTTTAATGTACCAGCAACATTTCAACCATAAAAATTTATTTAGATTAACATTATTTAGATGTATCGCCCTCCAAAGGGCACATCTGAGTGAAAAAAAAAAAAAATCATGGCCGCCATTAAAAAGTCGTTCCAAATCAAAGTGCTCAAAACTGGCCATTTTGAAGGTCCCTTTGAAATAAAGAAAATTGACGGACACTTCAGGCCATCATCCCTTGACAGGGAACGCGTGCTTGGTGTCACACGATTTGGAAAAGCTCATCCCTATACTCTAATACCTTTAAAGAGACCCTTCAGAGGGAGCACTTTCGAATAAAACCAAGTTTGGCACAGTTACAATAGCTGACTCCCTAGTCAGTGCCATGACTGTTGAACAAGGGAACTGAGAAGCACCCAAGGTCTCTGTGCCACACCCTTATTAATCACCATAGTTACCCTAGTTAGTTGCCACAGTCATTGTGTTAGCCCCCCGTTACCTTGTTATCTTGTTATGTCATTGTGTTTAAAGGCCATCTGTTTCAGTCAGTGTGTCAGTCATTGAATGTGATTTATTTTTTGTCTTGAGGTGTTTGTTCCTGTTCCCTGCCTTGTCTCTGTGCTTAAATAATCAATAAATGCTTCTACTAAATGTGGATCTGCCTCTTGTCTTTGCCTTGTTATCGTAACAAATATAATTAGCATTGTCCACTTCTGATCGGATTGACTGAAACACATCTTAATGCTAGGAGAAAACTATTTGATTAAATTATTTTAACCATTAAAATGGAGTACAATATTATATTGTTCTGTGAACACACAAGTCTGCACATAGAGCATAAAGTCAAAATCACTCAAAGACCTGTGTTCACAAAACATCATAAGGCTAAAAGCTCCTAACTTGCAGATTCAGTCCTAAATTTAGGATTCCTAAACTTTTGCTTTAAGATTATTTTAAAATGGCTGCTGCTAGCAATCTGATCTGCCAAAAGAAAACATTAAATACATTTGAATGTGCTTTTATTAAGTTCAATAGCTTATATTAAACTTACGTTCAACTTTTTAAAAGTTTGGCTATTTTATATATATTTTTTCAAAATGTTTAAAGATATTTGTTAAATTATTTTCCAAGAAACATATAAACGTGTAAGATTGGGAGAAAATCTTTATTTAATGTCTATTACATGAACATTAATATTTTTAGTATGCAATCACTCATTTTAAAACCTTTATTTGAACATGGCTACATTTTTCTTTTGAAAAGTTTATTTGAATGTGCCAACAAAATATTGCACTCTACAAAGTTCATCAAAAAATCTCTGACCAAGTCCCTTCCTCTCCTCATCAGCCAATCACTGTATGCATTGTTAGTTAGTGATCATGCTGACATCATCATTAGGAGCGAGGTCAACCCCACCCTTCCACTTAGCCTAAAAGTTCTCTCTGTCCCTTAGTCAAATTTAGTCTCAGCATCTTTGTGAATAGTTTTTAGGAGACTGTCTGTATCATTTAAATTCAACATCTGAACTCATTACAGAATATTGAGGTCAGCGCTTCTGCATCTACTGCAGATATCATTTTATTTTTCAATTTAGAGAGCGATGTGTTTAGCAGTGTGCAGAGCAGCGGTAAATGTGTCAAATATAGAGACATGCACATGCATTTACACAAACATACACACATATCAAATGCATTTCATTCAGTCATTACATGAATTGCCCAGGTTGGCCTTTGGCAATGGAGCAACAGGTTTTGCTGGTACACAACGCTGTGATTATTAACTTTACATGAACAGTCATGTAGCTGTTCACATTTTGAATTTTGAGCTAAAGAATTAGGAGTTTGAATAATAAACTCTACATTTTGACCTATTTTTTATTATAGCAGCAATATAATGTAAAATGTTATGTCAAATTGGGTGCTTGTTTCTGAAAGAGAAAAAAAAATAAAATAAATAATATATATATATATATATATATATATATATATATATATATTTAAAGGTAATAGTAACATTTAGCTCATACAGTAAATTTTAAGGTAATTGTAACATTTTAGCTAATAAATTTAAAGGTAATAGTAACATTTTAACTCAAATCTAACCATTTTGTCAGAATTGTGAGAAGGCATGACTGTATCTTGCAGTTCTTGCAAGTTAAAAAGTCAAAATTGTGAGAAAAACTCATTTCTTATTACGGTTAAACCTTGAAATTCTGAATTCGTTCTTTATTACTAGGTTATTTCTACAAATTATTAGAAATTACACATTGCAATAAGCTTTTTTCTATGACCGTTTTTATATTTATGAGTTCAGGTTTCCATATATTTATATAATGGATAATCCTCTTTCTATAGAGAGATTAATTTATATACAGTATAATCACTTGTCTTAAACCCTAATGATTTACAGAATGTGACAATTTTTTAAAATGTATTTTTTAAGAAAAATGAAGAGGTGACAGAAAATCTTGAAGGTAGGCATCACTAATCGATTTCTCATTTTCTCTGTTATGTTATTAATGGCGTCATATAGCTTTATATTTAACAGTCATGTCACACTGACGCAAGTAACTCAACATATATGCAGCAGACACATTTTGAATACCCATGTATGCTTCCTTTTGAAGGACAAATAATTAAAATGCTGATGGCATACGGCACGTGATTACATTTGTATATTCAGTCAGTTTTTGCATGTTTAGCAATGTTAAAGCTAGTTTCTTTGACAACACAGCTAATCACAAGTGCTTTAAGCTGGATAAAAATATATGATCTTTTAGAATACTGTCTCAAAATGATTGTGTTTGTTTTGTAAGAACAATTTCCCCTTTTGTTTGGCTCAGTTGCATTTGTTAAGCCAAAAGGCAAACTGGAAGAAGGGAAAAAATGTGGCAATGACTTGAATTTACAAGCAAATAATTATTAGACTAGGGTTTAGTCTAGAATAATGACCTCGAGCACAACCTCTCATCCTCTGCAATTACATATAATTTACTGACAAGGAAAATTACCACCACACAAAGTGTCAGTCAGTTAATCGAATACATTACGTGTTAAACAAGCGCACTTGTGAAAGTGTAATGTAGACCATCCTATGCTTGATTTTTCTATTGCGAGACCTTGAATATGCATCACATCTGACTCGGTAATCAATTATATATTTATTCAGAAGTCAGCATAACATAATTTGAAGCTTTTCTCAACGTTGACCACAGTAAATGAGACATCTTTTATCAAAAAAAGCAACTATCTTAACCATGCTTTATTCTTTTTTTAATGCCGAAAAACAACAAAGGTCCATAAATAGCTTAATCGATCAATAAATAAATAGATAAATAAATATCATCAATGTCTTTAACAAACAGACTGTGTCAGAGTAAGTCCACAGAGACCTTTCATCAGACACTGGAGATGGTATTATTTACAGTGGAGGTCTACACAGTTCATGTCAAGGTATCAGCGAGGATCGTTGCAGGACTTGCGCCGTTAACACGATGTGAAGGTCTTCCAGAAGAAGTTTTTGCAGGGGGCTTTGCGGTCGCGCTGCGGTAGCTGTGATAATCGGTTGTAGACAGCCCGTTCTTCCAGACGGGACTCCAGGGGCTCCTCCACATCCAAGGGGACAGGCGCTATCTCTCCAGCCAGAACGCTGTTGTCTACTCCATCCAGCAGCCCAGAGATCAGCTTCAGGATCAGCTCCTTACGCTCTTTACTCAACTCCTGTGGTGAAAAATTAAACTTGATTTGAATCAGAACGCAAGACTTTGTAGTTACTCACAAAAGACTTGGATATTCTACATTTACAATACAAATGTCAGCCCAAAATTGAAGATAAAAGTCACTCACCCTACTTTGTGCCGGGTTCCTCTCCTCCAATGGAAGCACAGCTGCTGCTCTGACACTATACAGCACCAGCAGGAGAGACACTAGACTGGCCAAAAGCTGCATACTGATAAAATGGTTGAAGTTAAAGTGCGGCGAAAGGTCAGTGAGAGAAGCGAAAGCTTGAACTTTGAAGTCCTTGTAGCTCCTGGTGGAGAGTAAAGCTGGGTCTTTGAGAGCTTCAGGTGGCAGGGTCCTTATATACCTCTCGTTCCAGTCCCCTACTGACGCAGCGGTTGGAGGATGGAGGCGAGAGGGTGGGGGAGTGGGTGGCTTAGGAACTAACAAAAGCATTGAGTAGTTTAACCCCACAACAAACCAGACGTTGTGCCGGTGGGGAGAACTGCGCCACCATGCTCACGTCAGAGCTCTAAAAATGGTCCTGATTTGAGTTAAAACGGATGCGTGGAAAAGTAGAAGAAAAAAAACACAGATGATGACGGAGCCTGCGGAAAAATGTGATTCTGAAAAGTTCTGGGGCCTTCATTGTTTATGCTAATTATAATTTACATCTATGTAGAGCGCAATGAGATGTGAATTACGCTTTAGGAAGTATGGTGCTGTAATTACGTGACGTTCTTACTTAGCGGTATTGTGATATCAATACAAGGAAATCAAACTAAGCAGTTTTGTTGTGAACGGTGGTGGTTTGCTTTCATTGCAAAGTGTAATTGAGCACAACTCCTCCTTCTCCTTCAGATTGCCATCGAACCGTCTGGCACCTGGAACAGCTGAGAAAACTGTCTTCATGAAGAAGCAAAACGTTTTTGATGGGCAAACAAAAAAGGGGCTGAATAAGAATTATGGTTTTTATGGAAATGTAGCCGTGGATTTTATTGTGTAAGAATATGAAGCGAGGCAAACATTAGTGCAGAACGTAAAGGTCATTAGGGTTGAGTCAGTATAGCTGTAAATATATTTGGAAAACATTAATGTAAAATGGTCTCTAAGGTAGTTTTTTCTTTATTAGACTGAGAATGCTATTAAAGACTAATAACAACTCGAAAAAAGTGTTTTGTTTTAAAGAAATATTCCAAAGTTCAACAAAAATCATAGAGACACTTTATTTTAAGTTTTTTTTAGTTACTCACATTCCAAGTTTTCTTACTATAGCAATTAAAACAAAGTATGCATAATTACATGCAACTAACCCTAAACAACCTGCATTCTAACCCTAACCATATAGTAAATACATAAAATTCATAGTACCCCGGTAATTAAATAGGGGGGGTTTGGTCGGTCGGTCAGTCAGTCAGTCTAGAGTAGCCTCTGGTGGATATATGCAAGAAGAGCAGGCGCTAATGGCACTCACGAGACAAATTTGCTTTCCTCTGTCGGTTTCGCAAAAACAAAACTGCAGGAAAAGGTTCCTCCTGGGAGGTTTGGTGCTCTCCAGAAATGTATATAGTGGTACGTAATCAGAATGAGCCTGGGTTAACTTAACTTCAACATCAAAAAAAAATGTTAGATAATTGATTAGAATTAAAATCTATTTCTTTAAAAAAGCAAAAATCTGCCACAATAAGACATTTATTACAAACATGAATGGGGACAATCTATAGTGATTAAAATACTATTTTCATACTATTTAGTATAAAATTTTAAAGAGTAAGCAATAACCATTGACTTACATTGTAAAAAAAAAAACATCTACAATGGAAGTCAATGGTTACTTCAATGGTTACTTCAGCTTAGTTACTTTATTAATCAGGGGTCGCCACAGCGGAATGAACCGCCAACTTTTCCAGCATCTGTTTTACGCAGCGGATGCCCTTCCAGCTGCAATCCATCACTCGGAAACTGGAGCACCCGGAGGAAACCCACGCCAACACAGGAAGAACATGCAAAGTCCACACAGAAATGCCAACTGACTCAGCCGAAGCTCAAACCAGCAACCTTCTTGCTGTGAGGCAATTGTGCTACTCACTGTGCCACCATGTCACCCACCAATTTCCAACATTTTTCGAAATATCTTTCAACTCAACAGGCTTGTGACAACTGAAGGCTAAGTTAATGACAGTATTTTAAGTTATGTTAAACGATGTTGTGTTTAAAATGTCTACTGATCATTTCTGTATGAAGATATCCATTTTTATATCCAACTTTGTTCCCGTGACAACATAACACATAAAGGTCAAATTGTTTGTTTTAACAGGGGAATTAATAAGCATTTTTATTAAATCACAATTTTCACATATTTGTTTATTTTGATACTATATATTTTTATTCACTCTAACAAACATTTTTTGGTAATAATTAACACTATGCTGCAAATGGTGTTGATTATTCTTAACTTGTTTTGATTTTGAATATTATTCCAACAGACACCTTATGTTCAATTCACTTAAATTTGTAAAAACTATTAAATTGACTTAATCGATTTGTGTTGGGAAAACATGAAGAAAATGTGGAACCCAGCATTTTTTACAGTCGATATGAGATTGTTTGGATCACTTCAGTTACTTAGGCCTGTCTTGTGTGTTTGATTGAGGTTGGTGGAGATAAAATATCTCTTTTAAAAAGCCTCACTCATCGCATCTCTCTGATTGGTGGAATTTTCTGTATAGTCTCTTGGGTACAAAAAAAAACCAAATATAATAAAATATCAATACTGATGGTTTCAACAAAAGGTACAATAAATTTAAATCTTTGAAGCTGAACACAATCACAAGTATAATTTAAAAATGGGCACAGAGAAATCATTTAAAGAAAATAATTCCTAAAAATAATTAAATAAAAAAACCATAAGAGCTGTCAATTTTACACTCATGGTGACTTTTTAAATACTTCTCATTGCATACTATACCCACAATCCCATAGAGCATAAGAAATCAATGTGTGCTCTCAATATATTAAACTATGCAAGAATGAGAAAGGGTAGCCTACCGGTTCAGTTGCGCACATGAAACATGCTTTGGTCATGGGCTCCTGTCCTGTTCTCATTCTGGTCAGCTTTCCTGGCACCCACACACCTCTTTGGATATGCAGACACACATCCCAACTGAGTTCATGTAGCTAGGAGCCCTAATACCCGCGCTTGAGCACATTTTTCACAGCAGACAGATACGGACAGACTTCGGGGCCCGGGGCTCTGTAGAGATTAACACAGTGTTGAGATGAGCTGCCCCCAGCCGAATCGTGATAAAACGCGTTTGAAGAATTCATGCCAATTGACCGCTACCAAACACATCTAACGTTCACTTCCCAACCAACTTCAAACATATCTGGCGTCAGAGCAAAATGTAAATCCACGTTCTCCTGTTGTCTCAGCAGGAGTTTTGATGACTTCATATCAAGGTTGTTAGTTAGAAGGGAGTGAAACAAAATCCTTAAGTGAGAAAAAAATGAAGGTTGTGATTAAATGATGATAAATTCATTAATTAATGCAATCTCTAAAATCATAAAAATTTTACTTTGCGTTAATCAAAAAAAAACATTTGCATATAATATATTACTATTATACACTCACCCGCCACTTCATTAGGTAAACATTACTAGTACCGGGTTGGAGCGCCTTTAGCTTTCAGAATTGCCATAATCCTTCGTGGCATAGATTCAATAAGGTACTAATAACATTCTTCAGAGATTCTGATCCATATTGACATGATAGCATCACACAGTTGCTGCAGATTTGTCGGCTGCACATCCATAATGCAAATCTCCCGTTCCACCACATCCCAAAGATACTCTATTGGTTTGAGTTCTGGTGACTGTGGAGGCCATTTGAATACAGTGAAGTCATTGTCGTGTTCAAGAAACCAGTCTGAGATGATGATACAAGGCAGGGTGGATCTATTCTTTTATGTTGGTGAAGCCAAATTCTGACCCTCCCATCTGAATGTCGCAGCAGAAATCGAGACTCATCAGACCAGGGAACGTTTTTTCAATCTTCTATTGTGCAAATTGTAGCCTTGGTTTGCTGTTCTTAGCTGACAGGAGAGGCACCTGTTGTGGTCTTCTGCTGCTGTAGCCCAACCGCCTCAAGGTTCGACGTGTTGTTCATTCAGAGATGCTCTTCTGCATACCTCGGTAACGAGTGGTTATTTGTTACTGTTGCCTTTCTATCAGCTCGAACCAGTCTGGCCATTCTCTTCTGACATCAAAAAGGCATTTACGCCCACAGAACTGCCACTCACTGTATATTTTCTCTTTCTCTGAAAACTCTAGAGATGGTTGTGCATGAAAATACCAGATCAACAGTTTCTGAAATACTCAGACCAGCCTGTCTGGCACCAACAACCATGCCGTGTCAAAGTCACTTAAATCACCTTTCTTCCTCATTCTGATGCTCATTTTGAACTGCAGCAGATCGTCTTGACCATGTATACATGCCTAGATGCATTGAGTAGCTGTCATGTGATTGGCTAATTGGAAATTTGCATTAACAAGCAGTTGGATAGGTGTACCTAATAAAGTGACCAGTGAGTGTATATAACCAATGTCTGAATATATAAACTAGTGCTTGAATAATACTAAAACACCACTGTTTCTTAGGCCATTATGAACATTTAAATATTAATGCATAATAATAAAGTCTTGGTGATAACCAACAGAAATACAATTTTAGGTTTTAGTTATGTCTAACAGTGTTGTATTTCATTATAATGAAAATTTTGAATATATTTTTTTTTTAAGTCTGACGATGCATTTTTATGTTTACTCAAAGCCATACATCAGCAAGAGGTAAAACTTCAAAACTTATTAATTGGAACTAGATACTAAAATACTGTAGTAATTTATTGTAAATAATAGTGTTTCTGAACCCTGTGTATTATAGGCTAAATATTAGGCCTGTAGTACAGTATACTGTTGTGTACTGCTGTATAATAAATTACTCAATAAAGTAAGTTGCTAATATTAGCCAAGCTAGTAGGCTAGTTGTTGTATTAAAGCAAATAGAATTACCACAACAGATTAATCAAAGTACTTTACTAAAGTATGGGGGTAAATTGAGGATTCAGACTATTGCGCTATTTGATAACATAAGGTTCAACATTTTAGTTAAATGTTAACAGACAGAATTGGGGAAAAAAAATATTTACCTCAAAAACATCGTAGCGTCCTTGTAATCGATTAATGCTTCTGTGCCGAATTTTGCAACAGTAACGCCATCTAGTGGTTATCGCGGCACTTTACCGTCACTTATAAGCATTCTTACTTGACAAACAAATGTAGAAAATAAACATATAGAATAAGGTTATACGTTTTATTATTTCAAAAACAATTTATGAAATTCGAAAAAAGAAATGTACATCATCATGAAACGGTAAAAGGACAGACAAACCCTTCCACAGTAAAACCTGACACTACAAAATAGTTTATTCTATGTAACTATAGCCTTAAAAGGGTATGATCATCTTCAGCTATCCCACAAAATGCACTATTAATTGTTTTGTTCTGAAATTTGTCGCAATAATTAATAATGTTCAATATTAAGACAATGCCTCAATGTTTGAGACTTCCAGTATTTCTAATGTTAAAAGACATCTCAAAGTCATTCCATCACACAGATCCCATAGAAGCATACGTTTGAAATGCACTATATAGCACATCAATCTTCATCTTAACCAAACACCTATTTGCTCTATACAGTTCACATCTTGTAATCAGAATTATTTATGGAGAACCAGACAACACAAATAACCCACAGAGAACCCATATGTCACCTTCACTGGCTAGGAAGCATTTATATGGCAGAAAATATTAACCGCAAAAAACATTCTACAGATTTGTTAAGTGCAGTAAGCAACTTTTGTAAATGTTTTAGTATCAGTTTTGATTTTGAACAGTACTATAGGATTTCCTTTTGAATGGCAATAATTTATTGTTGTTAACCTGCAATTGTTACTGACCTAAAAGTGTCTGAAAGTGTTCAAAGAGAAGACATGCAGATTTTCTAAAGGGGTATTTTAACTAAAAATTAACATTTTCTGTTGATGTACGCGCCACACTCTAAGCGACCAAGATTTAGAATATTTTTAGGTTTTAACCTCAATATAGTCCTTGGTGATTCATAAAATTAATAAAGTAAGTCAATGGCTACTGGCACTTTGAAAGAACATACAGGCAAAACAAAATAATAACCAAGTACAATGGTACATTGAGGTAGAAAAACGACTGATTTAAGAAAAAGAAACAAATTGCTCACAAGATTAATAGATTTTATTCAAAGCCTCATGCAGCAAAGTAATTTCATGACATTTTAAAGTGCAAGCTTCCAGACACTGGAGCCTGTTCACAACTTTTCTAAATTAGTTGCTGCATCCAGGACAAGCACAAGTACCAATTTGATGAACAATTCAACACCGACACCCTCCATTGTAAATATAATAATAATAATAATAATAATAATAATGTATGAATTTGCGTCTGCACAAACATTATATGATTTCTGTGAAGATTTGTGACTAAAAGACCATTTGCATAGGCTCAATGTACTTCCAGGTTGCATGTGCATTAATCATGGTTTGCCTTTATATATTTTTTACTCTCAAAGTGACATGATCTGTTGACTTGAATTCGATGAATCAACAAGGACCAAAATTTTTGTTGAAAAAAAAAAAAAAAAAAAACTATATATATATATATATATATATATATATATATATATATATATATATATATATATATATATATATATATATATATATATATATATATATATATATATATATATATATATATATATATATATGAGTTTAATTAAGTTATAGAAATAAAATTCGGTCACCATTTACTCACCCTTCTCTGGTTCCAAACCTGTCTTCCGTGGAACAAAAAACATGTTATGAAGGATACTACAGAATTAATGGTGACCATCAACTGCAAGTGAAATCAGTGAAAACCAGCCATTCTGAAAGTGTACCATTAATGTTCTACTGAAAAAAATAAATAAATAAAAAAATAAAACACCTACATCTTGGACTGCTATAGAGTGAGTATATTACCACAAATTTTCATATTTGGGCAAAAGTATCCCTTTAAAATACCTGCATGGTTATTCATTAATTTATGAAACAAGACGTTGTAGTGAAACGTTGCACTTTGTTACTCAACACGAATGAGAAAGTAAGACCATGGTATGTCAAACAACATGCATGATTGTCAGTTTGTAAAGTTCTGAAATTTGTAATGTGGGAGGACAAAACCAAAAAACTTGTAAGACTTGGCAGAAGCACTGATGGAACAGAGAACCAGAGAATTTCCCCACAGAAGGCATATGCACTTGTAGCAGTCCGTAGACCAATCAATAGCCGGAGAGGGGTGTGCTGTGGCAGCTACCGAGGCTGTAATGAGGGTTTTGTTCTGCTTTCACAGAAGGCAGCGTGTTGACAAGATGGCACCCATCAAGCCATTTATGCTTCACTTAGTACCTGTGTAAACAGCAGGTCAATTAACTGTTCTTACAAATTCAAAGTATGGATCAAAGTGAATATAAAACAAACAGCCCGAGTCTCACCTTTCGAGCAAATTCTGGGAGGATGAATGAAGCACGGTGGATTTCAGGATTGTAATATTTCAGGCTCATGCTTTCAATCTCATCTCTTGTTAGTTCTCGCAGTGGCTCACGGAAATTTGTTTTCTGCAATAAACAAAAGATACGGTTAATAAACATTATTAGGGCATTTACAGTGATTAGTTATAGGAACTAGTCACCAGGCCCAGGTCCCCAAGATCTAATTTCCATTGGACCATTTTCCTGGTTGCATTCACACCATCACTAAGAAATCTAAATTGGCTCCCAGTGACATCAAGCACTGCAATCAACAAAATCAAACACTATTAAGAAAGAGGACTCAGCGATGGATTTTGTGTTTTGTAATGATAAGAACTGTGATGGCATCTCCTGTATTTGACTGACTGGCCTGCCATGGTCTGTGCCCCCTTTCACGCAAACTCAGTTCAAGTAATGGTATGAAGGCAGAGATTTGTTCCAAATCTGTTCTTTTTCTGTCAACACCCAAACCACCAGCTCTGATGGCACCAGGAAATATGATTAAGTAGCACCAAAGCCTTGCTGGTCTACAAGTTAGAACCGCTTGACTTAAGGGCAGAGGATGGGGTCAAAATGACCAATAAGATTAAACAAAAATTTTTTTGAGCATCTTATTTGAAATGGCAGCAGAACACAATAGTTGAACATTATGAATTATAATCTGTCTATTCAAATTACGGCTTACTGCATGAACAGGTAATTATCACTCATAATCTGTCTATTTGTGTTTGGATGCCAATGTAGGTTGCTAGGTAAAAAAGGTGTATAATATCATAATTGTGCTTCAGTTCTAGCTCGCAGACCTTTTTTAATTTTCCCTCTCTCTAGCTTTGCTTCCGCTCTACAGACACTCACATCCCAATAAAAGCAAAAATAAATAGATATTTTAAAATGTACATGCCCACCAGTTTCAAGAGAGCACTACTTTTATTGGATTTAATTATTGCGGTTATTGATTGCTAAAAAAAGGATAATTGTGTAAGTGTATTTATTTATAATTTTTGTGCAATTACTTTTTTACTTGTGGAAAAAACATTTAGCAGTGTTTACATGTTTAGCATTGCAAATTATATTATAAGTTATATTAAAATATACCTTATTTCGTAAAGTACAAGACTTCAAATTGCAAAAACATTTTTTAGTTGAATTAAAAAAAAAAAAATTTAATTTCTATTTTATTATTGAAGATTTCTTTAAAGTCTAAAAATCTCATCTCATTCTCGAGAACCTGTCTCGTGTCTTGTCCCATCTTGTGGGATATTTGCCTCGTCACACCCCTAAATATAATAGAAATGGAATGCTGATGTACAAGTCATGCGATTGAAACCGCAAATAAACAACAGGACTAATTAAAGACGACAGATAAATGTTCTGGCTCATGCCATGCCATTTGCCCAATCAGCATACGTTACATCACTCTAGTTCCTATTGTGCTGGATTAGATCCTGCTCTGAACTAGAAGCTAAATTAGTTCCCCAATTCCAAGTTCCTGTTGCGCAAACACACCAAAAAACTTTTTTATTTTAGAAAGATTTTGAAATAACTCTTATGCTAAACAACTATTTTGTAAAATATTTTAAACAAAGTGTCTATTTGAATACATTTTAAAAATGGAACATTTCTGTGATGGCAAAATCTGAATTTGCTACTTTGGTGATCAGGAAACATTATAAATTAGTGTCTAAACAGCTCTGCTGCTTAATATATTTTGAGGAACTAAGATATATGTTATTTATTTATGATTCTATGTTTAAAAGGAGTATTTGTTGAAAAGCATTTTTTAAAATTCAAATCTTTAGTAGCACTTAATCAAAAGCCTTACCGAATTTTTACTGCAAAGCATGAAGCCGATTTGTCCACTTGGATACGTGGGAATGGTGCAGTATGCATAGTCCACTACAGGAAAGAGGGTTTTACAGAAGGTCCGCATTTCCTTGATTAGCTCTAAATGCAGCCACTGACACTCTCCTGTAAAATTCATAATCACATTTACAAACTTAACATATGCATGTCATTCATTTTCATTTACTTTAAATATTGTTTTCTTTATTTTTAGATCTACAATTAAACCAACCTTGGCAGCAGAGAATTCCTCCTTCACAAAGTGCTGTTTTCATGAGCTGATAGTAAGACTCTTTGAACAAGCTTTCAGCCGGTCCTATGACAGGGTGAAATGAGATCAGCCTGAAATGAACACCGTGTTTTGTCTGGGAGGCAAACTGTAAATCATTATTTACCAATGCAAAGAAGAAACTTCAACACCACACAAAGGGCTGCATACCGACAGGGTCTGAGGAGTCTGTGATGATGATGTCAAACGCATCCTGATTTTTCTTCATGAATTCAAAGCCATCACCCACATGCAGAGTTAGCTTGGGGCTGAAGAAGCCTTTTGCCATTCCAGGAAGGTACTTCTTGGAGACATTTATTACATCCTGTGGGGGAAAATAAGATACGTGAAATTAAGCAGCATGTATGATGTATGAAGTATGATGGCAAATGTCAAAACAATCAGATATGCTGCACCAATCATTTCTAAAATATGTTTCTGATTCCTTCAGTGTCTCAGGGTCAGATGTATTTACACAAAACGGTGCTACCATTAAGCAGTGCAAATATACAAGATTAATCACAGATGAAACAAACAGATACAGTTTTAAAGGAACTTTACATCTAAATTCAAGCAGTTTGGGCTTTAATAACTTCTGTGAGAGAAAGGTTTTAACCCACAGCGTTTCGAACTGTAGTTTTGCCGAATGACTAAAAAGTTATCAGCATGATGGTAAAAAAACTGAACATTCTAGTCAAACCATTCTTCTGCAATCTTATACCAAAAATGGAAATAAGGGCAGTATTAATAGCTATAAATGTGGGAGAGCGTTGATATTACGTGATTGTATTGTATGCAATATGGAGCAATTATACGTTAATGCTAAATCAAAAGTAATTCACAAATACTTGATAATGAAATGATTTAATGACAATAATTCTCTATGGTTACAACTGAATTTGTTACAAAATAACTGTATAAAATGATAAAATATGAAATGATAAAACATATTATATAAATTGTACCCAGCTTTAATTAAAATAAAGTTACCAGAAGTAAAAGGAGAGACAGAGAGCAAGTAGGCCTCAAAGAGGCAGAGAAGATATACTCCAGAGGAGGAGAGGAGCAGAGCAGGAGAGCGCAGACCAGGAAAAGAGGCAGAGCAAAGTTTTCCAGCTATTTTGTCTCTTTCTTGACCATGTGACTAAAGCCCAAATACTGAGACATTCAAACTGACCAATCAACATGTGACCACATCATAAAACCCCCAAAGTCCACATAACAGGCCCTGATCTAATCAGTATCTGCCTTTGGAGTCAGTATGGACCTTCTTGAGTCAAAAAGACATGTTTTGTCATATAAACAAATGCATATGATAATTTAGCCTCTTACACATGTAAAGTATATTTCTTAACAAAAAATATTAAGTGACCTTTTTTTAAAATAAGTTTCATTAAAATGAATGATTTAATACGTCATGAAATTATTCTTATAGTAAATATACTTTATATTTTTAGGAATATTCTTTTTTTCCTTTTTAAAAAGGCATTACACTTATTTCTGAAGGACAATTTGATCATTCGCTGCTCATTATTACAACAGTTACACCACATTCAGGATGGTTTCAAAATTCTTGCAGTTTTTGGAATGGATATGCTTTGTAACACTACACTACAAAATGACTTCACTTCGGCAGTGAGGTTTCACATTTAACAAACCTCATCAATCTCACACTGAACTACAGACTCCACCAGCGGATGCTTGACCACTTCTCTTAGGACACCACCGTCTCCTCCACCAATGATGAGAACCTGATGGGAGAAATGCGGGAAAAAATTAAGCCAAAGGAAAACATTCTACCATATGGAAACTAAACATCCAAAAAGTATCTCCATATCAAATTCCTATGACGTGCGAACCTTTTTTGGGCAAGGGTGGCAACAGAGAGGTAGATTGGCGATCATTTCTTGATAAGAAAACTCATCTCGTTCTGTGCATTGGATGACCCCGTCCAAAATCAGCACATTTCCATACGTCTTACTGTAGAAAAGAGAAGTAATGATGGGATAGTTCATGATAGTTCAGCAAACAGGTGGAAACAAGAATGTGTCATGTGAGATGACAAGAGGACAGAGCTGTCATCTATTGGAGCCACAAGAAAGTGCTAAGGGGTCTATGGAATGGTTTGGAATGAAAGATTTTAAGGAATTAACAAAAAAAATCAACTAAAAATTATTTAAACCAACATTTTAGATGCATATTAGTATAAAAGAAACTGTATTTCAATAATGGAATACCTACTATAAAATAATTAAATATGAATATAACTAAATTAGATTCAAATAGATAATTTTTTTTTAATCACAATAAAATATGACATTGTGGAATAACCTGATTAGGCTTGTGCCGGTATTCGGTAATGCGATAAATCACGGTAATGAATATGCACGATATTGTTATCGCGGGCACTTCAAAATACCGTGAAAAATAATAGATCCGAATTTATATTCTTGGAACGCGCATTAGCTTATTTTCCATCAACCGCTTGAAGAAACACTGCGTATATGCTGCGCAGAACTGATGCGCACTCTGATGTAAACAATCCCCACATGTAGAAGCCCTGTGTGCGCGCCGCCGCCGCTATAATCCTCACACGCAAGGGCGGATTTGCCATCTGGCAGACCGGGCATTTTCCCGGTGGGCCGACGTACTTTTAGGGCCGGGCTGATCATCGACTTATGATTTGATCGGCCCATAAAAGGCTTAGCAGCCTATTATTTTTTTCTGCCTTATTGGTTGACGCTGCTGTGATCTGTGACTCTCTGAAAGTAGACGCTTTTTTTCCCGGACAGACAGACCGGGCCGGCCCATGTGACACTGTGCAGCCCATTGGCTCTTTTCGGTATTGACATTGGGCTGGCCCAATCACAAACTCCTATTTTGGACTCCGTGTGAGCGTGCGTCGTCTGTGTGTATTTGTCAAAATAGTCGAGAGTCAGAGAGAAGAAACGCAAGGGAGGCGCAGAGAAATCGCGGGAAATACACCGGCGTTTCATTTAGCGATTCTGAAAAGTTCTCTGTTCATTCTAGTACACGGCTAAAAACGCAAATCACGTGACCACACACTCTCTGCCCAGAGCTGCAGCCACTAGTTCAGCGGGTAAGCATAAACCCCAGGTGAGAGTTCAGTGCATGTCAGACAGTTCATCTGCTGGATGGTCTCATCTCACTATAGTTGTTAAACTTGATATTGAATTCATCTTGTTGTCTCTATCTAACAATTCTTATGTCTGTTTTGAATCACTTGTTCTCAGTTAACTGTTTTGGCTGAGTGCAAAGATAAGCTAATATATTAATTTATGTAACCACATACACTGATTCTGCACATTGACTGATTGCTTACCTTTATCATTTAAATTTAATGTACGTTATACTGTTATAATGGCCATTATTGGTTATTAAAACTGATATTCTGCAAAAGAGACAGTGTAAATCAAATATCAAAATGAAACAAATTTGACTTATATTTTCATTGTTTAGATAGTGAAACAGCAAGCAGGATGAGGTGAAAGGTTAAAATGTAACACTGTTCCCTTTGAAGATTTACCCATGCATTAGCAGGCAGTTTTTGTTATGTTTAATATTGAATATAGGCTGAGTGAATAGTGTATTGAATAAGCTAAATTGGCTGTAGTGTATGAGTGTGTGTGAATGAGTGTGTATGGGTGATTTCCAGTATTGGGTTGTGGCTGGAAAGGCATCTGCTGCATAAAACATGCTGGAATAGTTGGCAGTTCATTCCACGATTGCTGATCGAAGACGGTTTCCCTTTGCACATTCACTTTGATATAATTGCTCAAGTTTACTTTTATATTGTGTATTGTTTTATTTATATTTATTTGAATTTAAATGTTTGAAGTACTTTTAGTTAATTAAAAAGTTATTAAAGTTACTAAGTTGACGAAACTGAAGTTTTTTGTGTTTTTTTACCTGTTTCTCTAGTAAAATTACAATATCGTGATAATACCGTATACCGTGATAAAAGCTCAATCAATTAATCGCAGCATGAAAATGTGATACCGGCACATGCCTAAACCTGATTAATCTGGTTTAATATATTTTAATTTGCAAATATCAAAATATACTCTTTTAAATATGCTTATTTTTTTCAGAATAAGCTATTGTGAAACTAAATCGTGATTAAAACTTCTAAATACTTTGACATTAGTTTTGCTCTGTACTAAAGTTGAATTGTTTTGTAATTTTGTTGCAGTATGATTGCAAACCATTTGATTGGTTTTCATGCCTTCAAAAGATTACCAAGGAGTATTTATTTGACAGGGTTTCTGCAGGTTTCGTCAAGTCAAATTTAAGACATTAAGACCATTTTGAATTAAATTTTAGACTTATACAGGGCTAAATATTAATGCTTATTTCTAATGGCCTGATTGGGCGAATGGAATTTTTTTTTTTGCTTGCCACAAAAAAAAATTTAATTATTTCTTAGCAACATACTTTAATTTGTCAAAACAAGAAAACTCTAGTTGTATAGACTATTTTCAACATAATACTTTTTTAATGCAAATTTATTCATTAATTTATTTTATTTTCGGCTTAGTCCCTTTATTAATCCGGGGTCACCACAGCAGAACAAACCGCCAATTATCCAGCATGTTTTATGCAGCGGATGCCGTTACAGCTGCAACCCATCACTGGGAAATAAATGCAAGTTTAACATTGTTAAAAGTGTATTTGTTGAGGAGGCAATTAAATAAATAATCAATATATATATTTGTTGGCTTTTGGTCCAAATTGATTGAGTATAACTTCTAATCAACTTAATCCACTTCTGTTATAAAACCTTATGTTTCATGCCTATTTATAAATATTATGTCTACTCCCCCCTTCTGTAAATAGTTTTTGTATGAATGGAAGATAACAAAGGGATAAATTGCTCTGTTATTATCATGAGGAACTGTGTAATTGTTTTTAGTTTTCTTTCCCTGATTTTATTAAGATGGATTGCTGGTGATTGGATGGATGTCAGGCCAATTTGGTAGCTTTACTTGGACAGAGGAAAATTAAGACCTAATTAAAATTATTTAAGACCTACAACACAATATTTCAGTGAATTTAACACTTTTTAAGGCCTAAAATTTTGTTTTTGAAATTTAAGACATTTAGACTTTAGAAGCCCGCAGATACTCTGATTTGACCAAAAATACAAATACACATTAGATTAAAATTAAATTTATTAAAATAATCAAATAAATGAATAAATGTAGTAAGTGCTACAATGAGTAAAATAATTATCTTGTTTAAAAGAAACTACATTTTCCAAATAATATTTTTTGACCTGCTTATGATTCCTTTTTTCAGAGGAGGTATAAAATTAGTCTCTATATGCATTTTAGGACGTGGTTTCTCGCAAGAGGACTATCATATTTCAGTGTCCTACTGGGAAACACCCCTCACGTGCCAATATATTCATTTCACCATTTCAAGACATTGATTACAAATCTGCATTTTAGTATGAATGACTTACAGTACAAACAGTGCGAATGACATTAGTCACAAGTCAGTGTGTAGATCTCCAATAGAGCAGAAATAAGTGTTTAAGTTGAATATAAAGGCCAATGACATGCTGTTCTTTTCAATAATGGTGATGTACCACATGATTATTACACACACACTTTAATAATGCATTAACGTATATTTTAAAACGTTATGATACGGCAATGCAATACTTAACGTTATGTTTATTACAACTTGAAAAGAGGATCTCAGTTTGAATAGTCAGTGCCACGCCAGATCTACAGCAGGCTATGCAGTTAGCAGGCTAGCCGAAAACACACACAACAAGACACCCAAAACCTGCGAGCTGTTTGAATGAAGACCTCAGAGGAAAGTGAGCAAATCACACCGCTACGTGAATTAGCTGTAACCGATAACTTGATTTAAGCTCTGACAGAAATACGGGGGAGTTAGCAAATATGCTAATTGAAGCAATTCTGCACCGGGAGGACTCACCTTTTAAAAACCATCACATCCTGGAACTTCGACTTTTTATGGTACAACACTTCCTCTACTTGAAGACTCATGGCTTGGCCGGGCCATAACGTGCACGTCTCGGTGAACCAGCCGTCTTTGATGTTGTCCATTGCCGGGGGTTTAAATCTGTGCGGCGGTTGGTTTAAATTGTCTGGTCAAACTACTTTGCTGCAAGGAGAGTTACTGGAGATCTTGAGCGCCGACTGACACGTTGGGCGTTCTTTGTGGGGCAACCGAACGTAAGAAATAAGGGACGGCAAATAGGAGCTGGCGGACGTCATCAGTGAGGGCGTGTTTAGGAGAGCACGGTTGGTTTTATGCCGGTGAGGGTGAGCCCACGTGAAAAATGTGTCTAATGTTAACTGTGTAATAGTGAGTTGGAAAGCTGTGTGTGATGTGGGTTGTCAAAACTCCATAATTAATTACAAGTTTTAATAGTATTTCAGGGTATGTTTTATTGTTCCATCCATGTAACATTTAGGGTAACATTTGGCACTTTCCTAAAATAGGGTACTAAATAGGCCTGAATTGAAACTTTTCTAGCCATTTACCAAATGCATTTTTCCAATAATGACAAATTTAAACATCTGCTTTGGTAAATCTTAATAATGACGTAAAACCATAAGAATAAAATGATGAAATTATGATGCACCAAGTCATAACTATGAGATTACAAAGTAATAACATATACACATTCATGACATACAAAGATTATATTATTAGATCCTAAGTCAAAATTCTAACGTAAATTTTGATCAAGACATATTATGATCAACTTTATCAACTGAAATGAGTGTCGTTAACTCAAAATTTACTGAAATTTAATTCTACTCATTTGAAAAGAGTTGAACTCAGTGTTGAAGGTAATGAGTTAATTAAATACCTCATTACTTCAACTTAAATGGAGTAAGTTCACAGTACTCATACAGATTCGTTGTTTTAGCTCAAATGTTTGTAGCAATCGATTTCCTCAAACGGTTTGAGTTGCCTTAACTTATTGGGATTTACAGTATTCAGTTGGTTTGAGTTCTCTTCATTTACTGGGTTTAACTGTGCTTAAATTGCTTTGTTTACTCAAATTAATTAAGTTCACAGTACTCATTAGGATTAGTTTTTGAACTTAAATGGTTTGTTGCAATTGGTTTTCTCAAATGGTTTTTAGTTACCTTAACTTTCTGGGTTTTACAGTGTATAACATAATTATGACTTAGTACATCATAATGTTGAGGTTTACTCAGTTTTGAGATATGAACATAAACATCAACATTATGAAATACATACAAAGTCATAATTACAAGCCACAATTATGTTATAAAAAGTTATTTTTATAATTATATAAAAGGTAAGAATTTTTACATACCAAATCTAATAACTAAAGATAAATATGTAACATGACAGTCATAATTGTGATTAAAAAGTCTACATTGACATGAAATTTGAAACAGACATAAAACGTCCACATTATGATATACTAGGTCATAATTTTAAGATACTAGGTCATACTTAAAACATACATAAAAACATAGAAAGTCATAATTATGAGGTAAAGTCATAATTCTAGTCAAATCTCATAATCTTGACTTTAAATATTTTATTGCCTAAATTACCAAAGCATGATTTTTATCCCCGTTGTAGTGAAAGTACATAATGTACATAAAGTACATAACATTTATTTTGGGTAAATAAATAAATTAATTAAATCATTTTCCTACGGCTTAGTCCCTTTATTCATCAGGGGTCGCCACAGTGGAATGAACCACTCATTTATCCAGCATATGTTTTACACAGCGGATGCCCTTCCAGCTGCAACCCAGTACTGGGAAACACCCATACACACTCATTCACAAACACACACTACGGACAATTTAGTTTATTCAATTCACCTATATCGCATGTCTTTGGACGGTGGGGGAAACCAGAGCACCCAGGGAAAACCCACACCAACACGGGGAGAACATGCAAACTCCACACAGAAATGCCAACTAACCCAGCCGGGACTCGAACCAGCGATCTTCTTGCTGTGAGGTGAAAGTTCTAGCCACTAATCTACTGTGTCATCTCTGACTAGTGAAGAATACTGTACCATGTTGATGGAAAGGGCTATGAACCTGACACAAGCGCTTATTTTGAGTTTGATTACAGTTTAGACATAACACACAGTACTGACCCATGAGGACAGAAATAGGAAGAAATACTGCTTATTCCACATTATACTGAATGAATGGATCATCCACAAGGCACACTTGACAAAAGGCAGCTAAGACATTCTGTTGCTACATAGTGCAGTCAATATTAGTAACACCACAGATCTACACAGAACAAGAAAAGCTGTTTAAACACATCTAATATTCACAGAACAACAACTATTAAAACACAACAATAATATTGAAGGAACACTCAACTTTTTTATTAAACTCCCCTAGAATTAAGGAGTTTATTTTTTTACCATTGTTGAATTCATTCAGACGATCTCCGGGTCTGGCAGGAGCACTTTTAGCTTGTAAGCAAGCAAGTTAGTAATGTGTTTTTATATAGCGCATTTATTGTGTATGGCCATACACCCAAAGCACCTCACAATCATTAAAGGGGGGTCTCTCCACACTACCACCAGTGTGTAGCATCCAGTTGGATGGCAGCCACAGGACAACGGCGCCAGTGCGCTCACCACACACCAGCTATTGGGGGAGTGGAGAGACAGTGATAGAGCCAATTCGGCAGATGGGAATGATTGAGAGGTCATAATGGGTAGAGGCCGATGGAGGGTATTTGGCGAGGGCACCAGGGTTACACCCTTGCTCTTTACGAGAAGTGCCATGGAATTTTTAATAACCACAGAGAGTCAGGACCTCGGTTTAATGTCTGATCCAAAAGATGGTGCTTACTGACAGTATTGCGTCCCCTTTACTTAACTGGGGCATTAGGCTGACCACCCCCTGCTGGCCTCACTAACACAACTTCCAACAGCAACCTAGTTTTTCCATGTGGTCTCCTTTCCAGGTACTAACCAAGCTCAGCCCTGCTTAGCTGCAGTGAGTAACCAGTCTTGGGCTTCAGGGTGATTTGGCTTAGCATAAACCATTAAACATTGTGACGTAAAATGAAAAGATGCAATTTTCTATGCAGTATGGCTAAGAACTTTACTCTCATTTCAGTGTAATGATCAAGGAACTTTGCAATGATATTACACAGCGAAATAAGTGTATAGTTCCTAGCCATATTGGCCTAGAAAATAGCAACTTCTTAGTCTTAGTACACAATGTAACTCTAGAAGAGTCAGGATTTAAATAGTAAAAACTCATTTTTGAGCGGGATGCTACTGGTCAATGATCTACGCTAAGCTAAGTGCTTCGCCAGACGTGGATATCAGTTAAAAAAATGGTAAAACTCAACTGTTCACCCATAAGGGAGTTGTAAAATAAGCCTATTTTCAAAAAATAAATAGGAAAATTATCAAAACTTGTTTGTTTATTTTTGAGCGAGATGCTACTGGTCAATGATCTATGCTAAGCTGAGAGCTTACTCAACTGATTATTTCTAGTGGAGTTTTTTTTAATGAGAGGAGTGTTGTTTTAATACTTACACAATCATGCACACTATATGGAATACAACTGGAGACATTATATAGCTACATTCTGCATTTAAATAAAAGTCAACATCAATGATTATAGTCATGTTTTGAAAAGGTACTAATCATTCACTCAGCTGTCTACAAATAAATTTAGATCAACACAACCTAATCATTAGGATTAGGATTGGCGTCTGGATACTGAGAAAGATCAAAGGTCAGCACCTTACTGATGACACAATCTCCTTGCTGTAAAATAAATTAAAAGGATAAATTAATTAGTTTTTTTTAAATCAACAACACTTCAATTTAAAAATTCTCAACAAGTTAGTCATTCTAGATGCAATCTCTATGGCAGGATGCACAATAAGTAGTTCATGGTATTTCTCCTGTATGTGTTAACTGCTTCTGTTATGTTTAGATTTATACATATTCGTTGGTAAAATACAAACCTCAGGGTAAACTCCAATGAGAGAGTCAGCTTTTGTGTAGAACTCCTCTTTGAGAGAGATAACAATGGCCTGGAAATTCTGGACGGACTGGTCCTTTATGTAGTTGGCCACCTGCAAAGTAAGAAGTTAAATACATTTTATGCCATTCAGTTCAGTTGCAAAAACTCGTTTGCATTTACAGAAGGTTTCCATTAGCTTAACAAGTACACACCTTGCCAATGTTGGTATTATCCAAAGCAGCATCAATCTCATCCAGGACAAAGAAAGGTGCAGGCTTATAGCTATGAGAGAACCAAGATTATTTTTTGAGAGGGTAAATCATACCAATCTACATCTGTATATAAAGTGTATAAAATTGTAATGTCAAAAAAAGTTCTCTTAACTCTGTTTATTGTTCACTGACTACTGTAAGTATGCCATTGATGGGTTTATCTCCTCCAATAGAGTAAACGATAACCCTTTAAGGCACTTTCAAAATGGTAAAGGCCCTTTACTTACGCTTTATGCATGAATAAATGGTATAAATAATACAATGACACTCTTAAATCAAAACAATATGGAATGTTTTGACAAAGTTTTTGGTTCCTTTTCAGGACTCTGAATGTCTCGGGACCATTGCTGTCTATGGAGGGTGAGGAAGCTCTTGGGTTTCAACTAAAATATCTTAATTTGTGTTCGGGAGATGAACGTAAGTCTCAGGGGATTGGAACGACACAAGGGTGAGTAATTAATAACAAAACTTTCCTTTTTGGTGGACAAACCCTTTAAGTAAGGTCCACTCAAATCCGTTATTAACTTTCCAGGTCAACCACTAATAGGAGTTTGGGTTTTGGACACTACAGCAGGTAAAAGTTATTTCAAAATATGCTTAATTTTTTTTAATCTGCTAGGTGACTCTAGAAGTAAAACATATCTTTAAAGTGAGATATAAATATTTTTTTACATTTCTTTGTTATACCTGTGAATGGCAAAAAGAAGAGCTAAAGCTGCCACAGTCTTCTCTCCTCCTGAAAGGTTATCCATGGGCCTGAACCTCTTTCCTGGGGCCACACAGTTGTAGTTGATTCCATCTAAATAAGGTTCTTCTGGGTTCTCTGGTCCAAGGAATGCCTGATAGGATAAAACATTATCCATTACATTAAGAAAATAGAATTAGGATTTGGTTTAATAAAAAAAAACCCTGAAAAGCGAGATCCGAATGTTTTATTAACCTGTGCACTGCTGTTACGTGACAGTGATTTGTAGATCTCATCAATGTTTGTGGCAACAGACTCAAAACAGGCATTGAAACGGTCAAACCTCTCTTTTTTGATCTGCTCAAATGCTTGTTTGGCTTTCTTTGCTCTTTTCCGGGCAGCTTCAAACTCTGTAAGACAAATCAACATCATATGAATGATTTATTAATATATTAAAAGCCAAATATGGTAGATTAAAAGGATAAACATGAAAATTAGAGACCCACTTAAGTCAAATCTTCAAAATAGTTTAAAATCATTTAAATTTGACAAAATTAAACAAACTTTAAGATGTAAACTAAACTCATAAAGAATTTCTGTAATGGATAGCTACAGTATGTTGTGCATTATGTAAGCATTAAGATATTAAGATAAAGGCATTAAGATATAATGTCTGATTATTTGCAATTGACCCTTCGCTAAGCCCCACCCTCCTTAGTTACTGTTGTTACGCCTGTCAAGCTTTCGTGCCTGGCACGTCTATTACAATGTGTATGTTTGTGTGCTCTTTATAAATTCCTGAAAAACAGCTGTGGGTGAAGTATATTGATCGCAAGTGCTCAGACTGTGATCACATCTCGGTTTTGTTTTGTTGATATGTACTTTAAATATTCGTAGCTTGAAACAGATGGACATATGATTGCTATTAGTATGACTACTATGATGAAGGCTTAAATGAAGCAGTGCTCATAATATCGAGTAAAAAAAAAGAAAAAGACAGCTGTGAAACATAACCTGCTTTGTATTTTTGTAGGAAACACAGTTTAGATCTGTGTAGGGTAAGAGGTGTGTGAGTTATTGCCATCGGTTCTATCACTGAATGTGTCAGGAATATCAAAACAAAACCAACTTAACTCTGCTCCTTTAGCGCCCCTCACAGAGCTTGAGCCACGCTGGCATTTCTCCCCTTGGGTTTTAGGTTTTGAAAAGGGGAAAAATTCCCTGTCCAAACTTTTAGGATACCAGGTGTAAGATTTGCACAATCCATATGCACAATGCTTTGACTTGTTTCCCTTCGCTCGAAAGCTTGACAGAGCTACGGTTGCTAAGCCAAAATTGGTGGGTGGTGGTTTTTTTTGGTGTGGCTTAGCGAAGGGTCAATTTGAGGGTATTTTTATGACCAATGTGTTGTTATATTGTTGCACCTTTTTTGTTTTTCTGTCTCTCCTTCCTGCACTGACTGTCATCCAATAGGCTCCCCGATGATGCAGTCCAATTTGCTATTGAATGTTGATCAAGGCATGGCTATAAAAAGGAACGGCCGGTAGCACTCGGGTGCTTAATTCTGGTGTGACTGTTGTGGGATTGAGAGCTCCTGGGTTTCTCCTCTCTGGCTGATGTCCAAACGTTTTGCCTTATTTTTTACACTGAGACTGTCAATATGTATATGTTTGGGAGGTTGAAAAGACCTTTAAAAATCAAATGAGTTGTCAAGAGGTGGCCTGTTTATTTTTTTTGACAATTAGTTCAACTTTGTTTGTATTCAGGAAGTGACACAAGCTTCCTGTATTTTATAAATATCTTTGAATATTTATAGGTAATTAAGTTTCTTTTCTTTTGTAGTTTTATTTTGTTCGTCGTTTTGGCCACAACTACAGCCGCACACATTAACCATGATCCATAACCATGCGATGGAATAGCACCATAGATATTTACATAGTTTGACACTTTTCTCTGCACCTACACAGTCAGTAAAGTACCACAGATGCACACATCTTTAAGCGTTTGCGCTCACACACGCACGCACACGCACACGCACACACACACACACACACACACACACGAGACTCGTCACATCATCATCACAGAACACACGTTTAAGCTGTCCAGGAAAAACATAAGTTCTCTTTTCATTCAGCGAACGTATTGAATTACATTAAACAACTCTCTCCTATCAGTCCTTACTTCATTGTCGCATCCATTGTCGCATGAATGAAATGTTGCTGAATGAAAGAGAAACTGCTGAAAAATTAAAAATGAAATACCAAAAATTACATGATTTTTTTAAAATTTGTTTTTATTTATGTCCTTTACAGCATATAATTAATTTAAATAGAAATAAATTACCATTCATTACAATAAAAAAACACCTAAATTATTTTGCATTTTGTGATTTTTAAAAAAAAAATTTCAGTTGAATAAAAATCTATTTTCATTCATTCGTTCATTTTCTTTTCGTCTTAGTCCCTTTGTTAATCTGGGGTCGCCTGCAACCCATTACTGGGAAACAATCATACACACACATACACTGCAGCCAATTTAGCTTACCCAATTCACCTGTACCGCATGTCTTTGGACTTGTGGGGAAAACTGGACCACCCGGAGGAAACCCACGCAAATGCAGGGAGAACATGCAAACTCCATACAGAAATGCCAACTGACCCAGCTGAGGCTCGAACCAGTGACCTTCTTGCTGTGAGGCGAAAGCGCTCACCACTGCGTCACATATTTTGCATTCATATATTAGCAAATATTTTGCTAATATTTAAAATGATATATAAAAGATATTTCCTGTTCACATTTTAGCAAAATGTTTTGCAGTGTTTGCATCTCCTTTACTGCGTAGAATTCATTAAAATAGAAGTAAAATAACATTCATTACAAGTAGATTTTTAAAAAAGCACCTACATAGTTTTGTTATTTGTGATTTATTTTTATTTTTTTCTGTTGAATAAAAGATTTCTTAAAAATAGGTTAAAAATCTCGTCTCATCTCATGAACCCAATCTCGTGTCTCGTCTTGTCTCGTGACAGGTCACAGCTCAACATTGTTTTTTTGGGCTCACCATCACTGGTCTCCTGGAACTTGTCTCTGACGCTCTCCAGTTTCTCCATGGCCTTCATGTTGGGAGCGCTGATTCTCTGCAGGATACTCTGCTGCTCGTTCAGCCTCTGCTGGAGGGTGTTCATCTCTCCTTTGATCTCGTCTTCTGACAGAGCATCCTATAGCAGAGTTTTAAATCACTTCATTCCATATTGTTTGTTAAGCTGCAACTTAATAACACTGCATACTGTATTATTTAAATGACCTTGAGGTCCTCATTCAGGTTGCTGTAGTCAATCTCAATAAGGGCCTCTTTGGCATGAACCGAACTTGATGCCTTTGGGCTGCTGATCGCATCTTCAGCTTGTGAGCCTCCCTATGTAGACACATCAGTGTATATCATGAGCGGATAGGATTTTATATTCAGAAAAAAATGTGTATGTGTATCTTTACCTCTCCCTGGCTGATGTCATCCATTGTCCCTGATTTGAGGGGCAGTTTGATGTCCTGCATCTTGCATGCTTGCAGTAAGTTGTGTCGGTCACTGCGTTTCTGTTCCAGTTTGGTCTCAATGGCGGTTACTTCCTTCTGCAGCTGGGTCAGCTCTCTAATATAACATACACATGGAATATAACGTTAACATATTTTCTGAAAAATATGTTGCACTTTACTATAAAATAAACTGTATAATTTGATTCAGAAATAATGTAACATGCTACCAGTAGCATTAAAACAATTACAAATAACTTGCATTTTAGTTCCTGTCAATCTATGACAAATCATTTCAAGTATTCAGAACAGAAAAGGAATGTAAAATAGAATACAAAATTTACTAAAATTATAGTGTCACCTATTATAAACATTATTTATTCTAAACTTCAGATTATACATTACAGGACAAATACATCTGTGATGAATCCAATAGTGCGTAGTAGTTTTTGCAAATATGTTTTATTTATTTATTTTTTACATCTGAAATTATTTCAATTATTAACGTCAAGTTCAGAGATATTAATAATTACAGAACATTTCAGATGTAAAAAATAAATAAATAAAAAATACTTAAAAATATAGAACATCCTTATTATTCATTCATTTTCCTTCGCCTTAGTCCTTTATTTGTCAGTGGGCATGGGTCGGTATAAGATTCTGACGGTATGATAACCTTGTATAAAAATATCACCGTTTCACTGTATCACGGTATTGTGATCACTGCTCTAAAATATATTATTATTAAATGTCTGGATAAAAAAAACAAAAACGTTTTTCCCCTTTGAATACAATATATTTTCTTTTTTGAAACATTTATAATATTTTGGGACAGTAAACATGTCAGGCTAAATAATTAAAATGATTAATTGACTTCTGTTGTCTTCATTAGTTTCAAAAACACAGATTTCTTTACAAATTAAACTGGCATCTTTGAATATCTCTTCTGCTGAAGATACTGTTATCCTAAAAAACAAACAAAAAAAGTAAAGAAAAAATCTTCCACATACCTTAGGAATGGTATTACAGAAAATCTTGGTTTTAAAACCTTGACTTTTCCAAACCGTAAAAATAAATAAAACCTCTAAACGACTATATTATTATTTTAGTCATTTAAAAAAAACTGAAATATTAAGCATAAATTATAAATCATTGTTTCAATTTTTAAATCAATAAGCGACCATTCGTTTAATGAATTTAATCTCACACTCTATTCCAGAAAAAAATAAATAGGAATGTGTCTCACTTGTTGGCCGAGCCCAGTTTCTTGCGGATTTCCTCCATCTCTCGGTTCTTGTCATTAACTTCTCCTTTCTTAGTGAGGTGCTGGTTCTTCAGGTCCTGTAGCTGCGCCATAGTCTCATCAATGATCTTCATGTGCCTGTGTTCCTCCTGAGGGGTGAGGAACAACATGAGCTAATGTTTATTCTTTTTCATGCTAAAAGATTTCACTACTATGTGCTTTCTTCTGCTCTCCTTCACCTTTTTAAGTCTTTCAATCTCGTTCTCATCCTTCTTCACAGTCTGCTCCCACATCATGACTTTCTCCTGGTCCTCCTTCAACTGGTTCTTTTCATAATCCAGTTGAATGGCCAGGCGGGTCTTTTGGGTCTCAAACTCTAACCTAGAAGTGAAATATAATACAAGTTAGATCTTAGTTATTAGTAAATTGTATACTGTTGTTAATAAATGTACCGTTTTTTGGCAATCTCGTTTTGGCGCTTCACTTTTTCTTCTTCAAACTCTCTAATATTTCGCACACCAATCTCTTTGCAGAATTCAAAAAAGACCTCATCCTCCACCTATGAATGAACATGGCAAGTAATAATGATTAGACAATCAAAGATCTGGGTGTATAGCAAACATCTGACTTATTTATGACTTGGCATTTTAAAAGTGTTACCAGGTTCATACGATCTCTTAGCTGTGTTATGTCCCTCTCTCGTGATTGGATGATTCGCTTGATGTCATTGATTCGTGGACCAAAATTTGCCAGCTCACTCTCCAACTTTGATTTCTCCTACAAAGACATACATGCATCTTGAAATATGCACTGTAACACAGATGACTTTCTGTATTTTTTGAGAGAGGCATTTCTTGTATTGTGCACCTGCATGTTTAGAGAGAGGTGGCGGGTTTTTGTCTGTTCCAGATCACTCTGAGAGTATTTGAGTCTCATCTGCAGTCCGTGAGCCTGAGACTGGACTTGTCTGAGCTCTGCCTCCTTCCTCTTTGCTTTCATTTGTTCCTGAAGAGATAAACATGAGAGATGTAAAAGCCAGCTTAATTTTAAAAAAAGACTGTCAAGTGATTTTATTTCCACAAAATTATAAAATAAAAATCTAGCAAATTATACAAATGACATAAAATATTATTTAAAAGAAATACTGCTTACTACTATATAATAATAGTTACTACTATATTATGATAACTGGTTCATTCCGCTGTGGAGACCACTGATTAATAAAGGGACTAAGCCAAAAAGAAAATGAATGAATATTCAATAGTCATGGCTGATTAAAAAAACATGGTAAATGGAAATCAGAATATATAACATAATATTCAAAAAATAATTAAACATTATTTTTTTATTCAGTTATAAAATTATTTGTTGCTATAGTGCTCCATACTTACCATAATAATCAAGTCTTCAAAATCCTTTTTTTCCAATGACCTGACTACTCTGCTCTATCATATTCCAGTTCACCACCTTCAAGTTATTTCACCTTCAGTTGTACAGTACCTGCACTCCTTTATATCATCAACACATCCCTTCACACTAGTATCGTCCCCACAGCATTTAAGCAGGCTCAGATACCAGAGATCTCCTATCACTAGCATTCTATTCTTCTTTTCTGCTTTGCCTACTTTTTAAAATGCTCTGCCCTTCTAACAAATATATATATATATATATATATATATATATATATATATATATATATATATATATATTAAACAACAGTTCTGTCTGAATCTTGAATCTTATTGGCTGATTGCCGTGCTAAATTCTGCCTGTAACAGCACTCGTACAGCCTCTTCACCATTCACCTTTGTGTATTACTCCACCCACATACAGCAACAAGCATAGGACACTCTAGTTTGACAAATATCGCAGCTTTTGGACAACATAATATACTTTTGAGGCTTTTTTGGTCGAGAATGTAGTTTTTTAGATTGAGAGACAGCGCATCGGCGGCCATTAGCTTGACCTTACTGGGCTGACAAAAGACGGTTGATGTTGTCTATCCACAAGATGGCGACAGGACAACATAATAAGCCTTTAGAAAAGAAAAACAGCTACAGCTGATCAAATCATTATTAAACTGGTAAGTGATATTCTAAGTCGATCTCTCTCTTTTGTATGTTGTTGTGCTGTTTTTATACCATATAAATGTAGTGTATTGAGTGTGAGATGGGACTCACATATCAGGAATGTGTGTTGTGTTGGCAGAAAGAAAGAAGAAATGCCCGCATGTGTTTAGCATTTTTCCTTATCACAAACAACAACAATCTGGTAGTGATTGCGCTGCTTTTTTGTTATATCCCGATTGCAACAGAGAAATGCTGTAGACTGTAATAGAGTGTAAGGGGATATCTCTGTATACAGTCAGCATTTTAATCTTAAAATCTCAGCAAAATCACCTGTTTTGTCATCACTTTAGAAATTAAGCTAGAGAATCCTTCAAACACTAGCTCTAAAGTGACGTTGGTGAATTAGTAACGGCTTCTGCTGTTCTGTTGTCAGCAGCAGATATGAATGAATGGCGGAAGAAAATAGTTCAGTTCAATTCAATTCAATTCACCTTTATTTGTATAGCGCTTTCAATGTAGATTGTGTCAAAGCAGCTTCACATAAAAGGTCATAGTAAATTGGAACAGTGTAGTTCAGTTTTTAGTGTTTAAGTTCAGTTCAGTTTAGCTCAGTTCAGTGTGGTTTAATAATCACTACTGAGAGTCCAAACACTGAAGAGCAAATCCAACGATGGATTCTCTTACAAAAGGGTTTTAAGACTCTCCATGTTTGATTTTCTTTTTTATATACACGATTGTGCCATCGAACTGTTGTATAAACGCAATATCACACTCGTAGCAGTGCGATGTGGCTGTATATCAGCATTGGTGGGACACTAAGGATTTTTAAACTGAGGATTTTACTATTTTTCAATGCACGCCTCCCACCAGTGCTGATATACAGCCATATCGTACTGCTACGAGTGTAATATTACTCATATATATTTATTTACAGTTGAAGTCAGAGATATTAGCCCTATTGAATTATTACAACCCCCCCCCCCCACCCCCCCACCCCCCGCCCGTTTAACGGAGAGAAGATTTTTTTCAACACATTTCTAAACATAATAGTTTTAATAACTTATTTCTAATAACTGATTTATTTTATCTCTGCCATGATGACAGTAAATAATATTTGACTAGATATTTTCAAGACACTTCTATACAGCTTAAAGTGACATTTAAAGGCTTAACTAGGTTAATTAGGTTAACTAGGCAGGCTAGAGTAATTAGGCAAGTTATTGTATAACGATGGTTTGTTCTGTCTAACTATCAAAAAAATATAGCTTAAAGGGGCTAATAATTTTGTGCTTAAAATGGTGTTTAAAAAATGAAAATCTGCTGAAATAAAACAAATAAGACTTTCTCCAGAAGAAAAAATATTATCAGACATACTGTGAAAATTTCCTTGCTCTGTTAAACATCATTTGGGAAATAATTATATAGCCAAGTTAAACTTTAAATGAAAATGTGTGTGAATTTAGCTTGTTTCTCTTTTGTATGCCACCTTCAATTCCTCTGTCAGTTTCTCTTTCTTTTCCTTAAGTTTGTCCACAGCTTTCTCATCCCAGCGCCGAGCCTTGGCTTTCAGGTCACTAGCTCCTCCAGAGATCACACCTGACTTTTGGAAGAGAGTGCCATCCAAGGCCACAGTCTGTAAAGCGGAAAGACAGAATTGAAAATGAATGTGAAATCTAATATGAGCTTTACATACAATATTTACTACAAATTTAAACCTTATGTCGATATGGTCCTCCAAAGGCAATTCTGCGAGCGTCCTCCACATTTTCACACACTAAAGCATTTCCACAGGCATACTGAAGGGCTTTCTTTATGTGTGGGGGCTCGTAGCGGATCACGTCAATCACCAGCTTAGCCCCCCGAAGCTCTCTCAGTTTCTCATCTGTGGGTTTCACCTGGAGAAAGAGAAGCAGTGAAATAAATTCTACTGGCTGCTCAAAGCTGTACAGTCGTCTGGATGGAAAACCCATGAATTGTTCATGTAATCTGTCTGTACCTCCAAATAGTCAAGGGGTAGAAAAGTCTCAGGTTCTCCTCTTTGCTCTTTAATGTACTGGATGCAATCTCTGCCAGTTTTCTCAGAGTCCACAATGATGGCATCCATGTTTTTTCCCAAAACTTTGGTCACAGCAATCTGGTATTTCTTCTGGGTTGGCTGGCATAAGTCGATCAGTCTGCCATACTGTTCAGACAAAGATATAATTACGAATTCTTTAGTAACTCCTCTTACTAATGGAGTTCTGCAAGGAACTGTCCTGGGCCCCTTTTTGTTATCAGTTAAATGACATGCAAGTTGTTTATGATTGAAACTTGTTTTTTTATAAGCTGATGATTCTGCTTTGCTGGTGTCAGATAAGGATGTTGGTAGAATACAGGTGAAATTATTTGAGAAGCTCTATAAGACACTAGCTATGTTTCCACCCAAAAATGCGAATTAACTTTATGTGTAAAACTGGATTATCGCATAAAAGACGTGCGAATAAAGCTGCGTTTCAATCCAACCAGTCAAAGCGAACGAAATCGTCACTTCCTGATTAACTGGCGCCAAATATCAACAGTAAAAATGGAATTTGCTGCGGTTGGAGAAGCTGTGTGAATCCTTTCTTCATTTAATAAATGACTTGCATCTCAGAAGGCAATCCTGACACACAGTGAACGCCCGGTGGTGTTTGAAGGCATGAGATGCAGAGCACAAACGTTCTTGATTCTGAAGGTCATTAATAATATAATAACACTAATACTGAAACAGTTTAGAATGACCAAAACAACATTTCAGATAGCAAAATCACATGACTTTTTTAATGCGCATACTGGAATTTGTTCAGTAAAAGTGTTTCCATCATAGTTTTGCACACCTTTTCTTATCGAATAAAAATATGCATATGTTTTTAATGAGCATTTTCTAAATGTATGCGCATCTTGGCGTTTCCATTAACCGATTTTTTATGAGCATATCCAAAATGTAAATAAAGTCTTACATTCATTATTTGGGTCTAAATGTAAACTGAATAATGTCTAAGATGTCTGTCAAGTTTGGTGCAAAATTTATTAGAACAACTATTATTCTGGCCAATATTCTTACTGTTTAGACCAAGACATAATTATGAAGACCTAAAGTGCCCCTATTTTGCAGACAAAGCAGACTTATAATGTAGGGTGTAATGTAGCTTTATGTGAAGCTAAAATGTCTGCAAAGTTTTAAAGATCAAGGGGCATGATAAATGCAGTTATTCTGTCTCAAAAGAGAGAACATTTTCTGTCAGAACTGCCTGAAATCAGTTGTAAGTAATAGGTTTGTAACAAACATAGGTTTGTAACAACAGCCTACATAGGTTTGTAACAAAATTGCATAATACTAGTCTTGCATGAAATGAGCTGAAATTCAGATATGGTAATAGGTGGTTTATGCTCAACATGTGCTATAGGTAGTTGAGCAATCACAACAAACTAGGCTATTTGACTAATCAGAGCAGTGTATGCTTTCAAGAAAGAGGGATTTTGATATAACGAATCAATGAACCATCCATTTCAATTACTGTGTGAAAATATTCCGAGATACTATGATGATTCATAGATTGCATACTATGGATAATTTAAGTGTTTTCTATATATTTCGTTTTTTTCCCCTTACATTCATGTACACATATTCTAGCATAGTATGAGCACTTTAAATTGGATTTGCTTGCAGATAAAAAAAACAAACAGTGAAAGCTCTCTGTGGGAGATTTACTAGCTTAACGTGAATATTTAAATTGAAAACACTCACCACTGAGCCAGGGTAGAGCCGTTTAATGCTCTCCATAATTTCAGCTTTGCGCTGCTGACGGCTGTTTTCCTGCCTGTCAATGCGAGCATCTCCAAGTTGCTCCATCACCTGTAAACAGAATCATCCCAGCCATGAAAATACAATCTTGGTGAAGTCATGTACCTAAGAACATGAGTTAATGTGTGTTTTATTACTTGGTTTAACTCCATGTTTATCTCATCAATCCTTCTTTTGGCCAGCTCCACTTCCTCAGTCAATTCCTCTTCCATACGCCTCTGTTCATCCAGAGACTGTCTGGAGAAAGAAACGGTAAAATAATGAAATAATTGGTATAAATGAAAGTTTTCATGCCATGAAACTGAATGGAGAAACAAAAGAAATGTAAATCAGCAAGTCACAAGCAGCCGTGCTTTACCCTTAGGTACGATACATGAAATAAATACACATATTAATAAAATAAGTATCAGGCCTTGACAATAAGGACTGCCCGATGGCCCGGGGCCAGCATGCGAAACGCTTGGGACAGTAGACCGGATGATTACTGGCCCGATTGAGCCAGTGCTGCCTTGTCAGTAGTAGCCAGTGCTGCACTGTCTCGTTTGCCCAGTTAGCACAGTTCACTTGGCATATGTGAATCCCGCAATCGAGATGGCCTGAATGAGGTAGTCTCTCGGCTCAATTGAAACGAACTCTGGAGCGGATCGATTGTAGTGAGAAAACAAAATGATCCAACAAACTACTGAAACCAGGCTATAACACAGTGTATTATGGTTGTGTATTATTAGCCATATATACGACTATATAAAGAGAGAATGATGAGTAGGGCGGGATGTCATCATTCCTACTGGTAAATGTGCGTTTCATGTCGAATACGAAAGTGAAAGCATGCTGAAATATTACAGAGTGCTGTTTATCCTTTAGGAACATTGACAGAAACTGCCATCTGATATTTTTTCCATATTTTAATCTTAAAATATTTTGTATTTTGTATCGCCAATTGTTTTGTTCATTTCTGCATTGACACCTCGAAAGAAAGATCAACATTGATCTGCTTCATGATCTGACTGCACTCTCGCTTCATCTGTTATTTCTCTCTATAATTTAAGCCTATAATGCATAATTCTAGCCAACATTATTTTAATAGATTGATTAGTTCAATAAATAGATTTTTACAGAACTTGATAACTGAAATGAGGCTATGAATGAGAAAGCCTTACCTCTCTGATTTATATTTGGTGACAATGTTTGTGGGTGTCAAAATTAAAGTGCTCATTTTCGCTTATGATATATATATATATACATATATATATATATATATATATATATATATATTATCAAATTTAGGTCACAAATGTAGTTTTTTTAAATTGTCAGTTGTATTTTCATAAAGAAAAGTTATGCTGCATAAAAAGTGTATGTATTACAGTTATGTTTGGCTTTTGAAACATTATTTAAAATATGTGGCTAAGAAATAGCTATTTACTTCTTTTTTTTGGTGGGGCCAGTAAAAATTTTGGCAGGGCAAGTAAAAATCTGAACCACTAGAAATAATCCTTAGCTTTGAACCCTGAAGTATAGTAATATTTATTTATTACATCAATATAATTATTAATGTTTAACTATATATATAGTATTATAATGTTCTTTTAAATATAATCTTTTTTTCATATTTTGTGTTTCAGTGTGTGTGTGTGTTTATATATATATATATATATATATATATATATATATTTATGAAAATAAAATACAGAAATATTATTACAATTTAAAATAACATTCATTCATTTTTCTTCGCCTTAGTCCTTTATTCAAGGGTCGCCACATTGGATGAACTGCCAAAATAACATTTAAAATAAAACATTTTTGCATTTTCATATATTTATTATATAAAATTAACCTCCAGAAATCAGCCAATTTGATCCGTTTTTTGTCATTTGAAACACTTTTAGCATTATCAATAATGAAAACAGTTACATATTTTTGTATACTACTAAATATTTTTGTGGATTTATTTTTCAGGATTCTTTGATTAATAAAAAGTTATTATTGCTTTTTGTCTTCATTTTTACTTTTTAATGTAAACTCGCTGAATAAAAATAATAATAATAATATATATATATATATATATTGTATTAGGCTATATTATATGTTGTTTCTTTTCTATTCTATTGTATAAATATACAGATGGCCATAAACAAACTATTCTTACATCAAGAAAACCTTGCAGATTTTTTTGGAGACATTTTTTAATTTTCTGTAAAATACCTGCTGGTCGCAATATAGTCCTCCAGCTTTTCAATACGCTTCTGGTTTTCTTCAATCTCTCGGATCTTCTGCTTTATTTTGGCCTGTGATTCAATCAAAAACATAACATAATAAATCAGCCAAGCAAAGGCACAAAACAAAATTATTATTTATTTCTCACTGTACCTCAGTCTCAATTTTCTTCCTCTCCTCCAGATCTAGTCTATCCTGGTCAGCCTTTTGGTCTCTGTTAAATTTCTCCAGCTCCTGTGCCAAAGTAGCTGCTCGCTTACTAGCCTCCTCCTTCAGCCTGTGATACTGTTTCACCTGAGATAACAGTATAAGTGTAAAATTAAGTCTGTATTCCTCATTTTATAGTGTATCAAGCAGTTGACATTGACTGACCTGGTTCTCCTCCAGCGTCAGATCTTGACCTTGACTCTGTGCCTCTTCTTCCATCCGCTCTTCAAATTCCTGCCTTGACATCTCCACAGCCCCCTGCTCACGGTCTAGTTCCTCAATGTCCGCCTTACGCTTCTTGTACATCTTCTGGGCGTTCTGCAAAGACTTTCGAGCCACCTCCAGCTTCTTAATTTTATGGGCCGTGTTCTCCTTGGCCTTGATATACTGTGGCCGTTTTTGGTTCAGCTCAGCATCTTTCTCTCTGGAGGAGGTTAAATAAGCATTTCTTTAGCAAACTGTAACAATCACGTTTAATGTAACAATGTAACCTTAATGTAACTCTTTTTTTAACTGGAAGAATTCAGAGCTGAATTTGACAGGATTCTTTGGTAACAATTGTTACCAAAAGTTGAATCTAATCTAATCTAATCTACAAATGGAGTTCCTCAGGGAAATGTCCTAGGCCCCTTTTTGTTATAATTGAACATACATGATTTGCAACCTGTTTGTGATTGTAATTAGTTTTTATTTGCTGATAATTTTGCTATGCTGGATTTAGGTAGGGCAACGGAGTGTCGCAGTAGGTAGTGCTATCGCTTCACAGCAAGAAGGTCGCTGGTTTGAGCCTCGGCTGGGTCAGTTGGCGTTTCTGTGTGGAGTTTGCATGTTCTCCCTGCATTCCCGTGGGTTTCCTCCGGGTGCTCCGGTTTCCCCCACAGTCCAAAGAGGTACAGGTGGTACAGGTGAATTGGGTAGGCTAAATTGCCCATAGTGTATGAGTGTGAATGAGTGTGTATGGGTGTTTCCCAGAGATGAGTTGTGGCTGGAAGGGCATCCGCTGCGTAAAAACATGCTGGATAAGTTGGCGGTTCATTTATAAAGGGACTAATAAAGGGACTAAGCTGAAAAGAAAATTAATGAATGGATTTAGGTAAGCTTGATGGTAGGATACAAGCTAAATTAGCAAGATTTGGTTTAGGTGAGATTTACAACCCAGGCTCATTCTGATTACGTACCCCTATTTACATTTCTGGAGAAAGCAAAATACGTGCCAGGAGCTATGTTTTTTGCAGTTTTTGTTTTTCGCGGATCCACCAGAGGCTGCTGTGTATGCTTCCTGTGATTTTAAATTTCTCTCGCGAGTACCATCCGCACCTGCTCTTCTCACATAAATCCACCAGAGGTCGCTTTCAACTGACTGACTGAAACCGAACCGAAAGGGTTTTTAAAAGCAATCCAGAAAAAGAGAAGGCCTCGCGGCGGCCTTTGTTATTGTCTTACCTGCTTTCTGAAACCATTCTTCAGCGGAATTGAACCCCATTGCCACGGTCAACTCCACTCTGCGTCTCAAATCCTCTGACATATGCTGCGAGTCACTGGACAAACTGGCAACAGCGGGAAAGCCGTCCACACGAAGGTAAGCAGTCAGCTCGTAAACGCGAAAAGGAATGGCGTCATACTGCCCCGTAGCATTCGTTTTAAAGATGAAATGCAGCCATACGTACTTCAGGATACATAATTTGCTATCTCCAGAAATGTATATAGGGGTACATTTTCAGAATGAGCCTATGTTGGAGATTTAGGTAAAATGTAATCTAAATTATATTGATCTAAAAGTAAACTGAATGAGCGTCTAAGATGTCTGTCAAAGTTGGTGATTGTGTATTATCTAATAGAATTGACCAATTGTGATTTTATGCTCTAAATAAAAACATTTTTATTTACATTTTTTAAGAAACGTCATTAGTAGTTTGCTACAAAACAAATAACAAGTTTTACACACATAACTATAAATTTTAAACCCAATTGGTCAAAATAAAAATAAGATGGCATGTTCGTTTTACACAATATCAATGTTTTAGTTCAATGTTTAGTTTAGAAAATTAATATTTGTGTGGGGGAAGCACAGTGGCTCAATGGTTAGCACTGTTGCCTCACAGCAAAAAGGTCGCTGGTTCGAGCCCCGTCTCTGTCAGTTGGCATTTCTGTGTGGAATTTGCATGTTCTTCCCCTGTTCGCTTGGGTTTCCTCCGGGTGCTCTGGTTTCCCCCACCGTCCAAAGACATGCGCCATATGTGAATTGAATAAGCTAAATTGACAAAAGTGTATGTTTGTGAATGCAAGAGTGTATGGGTGTTTCCCAGTACTGGGTTGCAGCTGGAAGGGCATACAGCGCTTAAAACATATGCTTGATAAGTTGGCGGTTCATTCCGCTGTGGCGACCCATGATAAATAAAAGCACTAAGCCGAAGGAACATGAATGAATGAATATTTGTGTGTATATGTGTTATTTCCAAGTATAGAGAATCACCCACTTTATCTCCTTCTCCACATTTTGCTGATCTCTCATCATTCTTCCAAGCTCTTTCTTCTTGTCCTTGAGCTCTTCCTCCACATGATCCATCTTCTTTCTGTCTTTATCAATCTCACGGTTGCGTTGAGACAACTCTCGGTTCAGTTTCTCGATCTCCTCCTCATTATGGTAGAGTTTAAAGAGCTGTAGCTGAACATGAGCCCTGACAACCTCATCCTTCAGTCTCTGGTACCTCTCGGCCTGAACAAAGAGCAAAACATTTAAACAATAACGCATGGATAGTGTAATAATAACTGCCAGAAAGTTGCTGACCTCCTCTTTTTCCTGCTTGGCTTCTTTGCGCTCTGCTGCAATGTTCTTCTTACGGTGATAGCTGAACTGTGTGTCCTCTTCTGCTTTCACCATCTCTTTCTTTCTGCGGTCATATTCCTGGGCCAATTCACCAGAACGGGAAATTTCCTCAAACAAAGCCGTCCTCTCTTTAGGATTCTTCATGGCTATAGACTCCACTGCACCCTACACAACAAAAAAGGCAGACAAAATCTATTACACTGCTTTAACATATGTTTTCAATGACGTTGTAAACACAGGCTGTCTTGTGCATATATACCTGGAACACAAGAAAGTTTCTGGCCTTAATAAGTATACCCAGTTTCTCCAGTTCCTCACTGTAATCTGAGAGCCCGACCACTTTACTGTTGATTCGGTACTCTGACGAAGAACCTGAAAATACAAATAGTGAGTGTCACAAAGTAAATATGATTCATAGAACTAACAAACAGCTCAGTAAAACAATATAAGATTTATTATTGTAGTTTTTAGGGGGTAACTTACTAAAAGAAAGTAATTTAATCATTTTAAATCTGACATTTACCAATGATGGCCCGTGTGAAAGTGCATTCATCCCCATTGTCCTCGCAGTACACCATGCTCACGAAGGCACGGTTTGCTGCTGGTTTTCCCACTGGTGCTCCATGGATGAGATCCTTCAGGGTTTTAACACGTAAGTTACTGGTCTTCTCTGCTAATACAAAACTGATGGCGTCCATCAGGTTGGACTTCCCTTGAAAACAGTGGTTTTAAAATTAGTGTTGGAGGCATACGTTTTTCCACATAATATATATTTTATATTTACTCAGACTTTTGTCAAAGTGAATAAGTACAAAACACTTCGTAATTAATTGAGAGACACCAGTACTTAAATAAAGAACAACTTTTATTTGAAGAATTTTTTTTACAATACATTGGTTAGCATGAACTAGTAACGAACAATACGTTTTATTATTTATTTATACAATATTTGTTGACACTACTTAAGGCACTGAACATACATAAATAAAAAGAACTATTGTTTTTATGACCTAATACTGACAAACTATATCTATGATCATTTAACCATGGCTTTGCTAATGTAAAATTATAGTAACTATTTGTTATACGATCGTAACATATGTATAATCACAGACTTTATACAAATAAACAGTGGTTAGTAGGGATGCTCGGATCGATTGGCCAGAGATTGGTATTGGCTGATAATCAAGACTTGAAGACTGCCCACACTAAATGATTATAAGAGACATGTTAAAGGGATTATATGCAACATCCTTCATTTATTCTCTTGGGTAAGGAGAGCTCTCCATTTAGGTCTCATAGAGTAAAATTGTGCTATATGCATTATAAAGCTTGAAGCAGCAGAATCAGTACTCGATATTGGCCGGTAACCATGACAAGAAAAGGTACTTGGTATCGGCTGCAAAATTCCTGATTGGAGCATCCCTAGTGGTTAGTGTAGCAAAAATATGTTTGCTTTGTGGTTAACATGTTTTTTAAATTGTGTATATAGTAATATTTATTTATTACACCAATATAATTATTATACATATATTTTAACAATACTATATATATATATATATATATATATATATATATATATATATATATATATATATATATATATATATATATATATATATATATAATTATTGCTAATTTAAAATAACTGTTTTGCTTTTCAAATCCCTTTTGAAATCAGCCAAATTTGTCCTTTTTAATATAATCAATAATAAAAACAGTTGTGCTGCATAATATTTATGTGAAATATTTTCAAGACAGATTTATTGCATACATTTTCAAAAGAACCAAAATTTTTATTTTTTTTATCTTTATTTTCTCTATACATTTGGGGAATTTTCATATATATATATATATATATATATATATATATATATATATATATATATATATATATATATATATATATATATATATACATATATTAGCAATGCAATGGTTAATTTTCACAAGGGATGTTAAATTAATTAAATGAATAGCGAAATACATTTCGAATGCACACTAGTTTTTAATTAATCTTTACATTTCTGAGACGTTTTGATGGGACCTACTGTATATAACAGAATGGCAGAAATATGTTGCATCAAAAACCAACCACTAGGGCATAAACGTCATAGACGTTGATAAAAAGGAAAAGTAATTAATTTATATGGCTAAAATGTAGCTATAGCGTTAATACAGCTCTGTACACTACAGCTGAGCAGCTGCGATGCAGTCACTGTGCTGCATCAGAACATGAGAAAACACTTACCTGATCCATTTGGTCCAATTATTGCAGTAAACTTGTGAAACGGTCCTATTATTTGGCGTCCTTTATAGGATTTGAAATTTTCGATCTCGATTAGTTTTAAATATCCCATACTGTCTGATTGTTCTGAGAGAGGCGTGTTACTGTAGATGCGCTGCTGCAGTCTGTGTCGGTGAGCTTCTACAGATGTCGTTTAATTGGATGCAAAACGGTCATTAGATGCTTTATACCGTGTTTCAGAGGAAGATAAACCTCCAAAACCATAATAATCTTGTAAGATTACTTTATAACGCACTGAAGTAAATGTCCAGACGGGTCGCGAACACGCCCCCTCTGTCTAGAGCTAAATTAAGGCAAAATAAAAGTCCTACAGATATGGCGCGCTCAGGCCATTTTGCTAAAAAACAGAGAAAAATCGAGTATTTTGCTTTTCTCAGCCAATCCAGTCTCTTTTTATTTATCTTGCTCAAATCAGCTAATACACGTCAAATTATACTGGTTGAATGCTAAATATTAAATAACTATGATAATACAAAAAACTATTTTGAATGCCTTTTCTGCATCTTTACCAGAAATAAGCAATGTAATACTAAAAGACAGTATTATGCATTGCATATTGCATTGAATATTACAAAGACTAAAACAATAAAAACCAATGTAAAGGTAATAACCAGTTAAAATGGAGCTGTTCTTGGTACTGAAACTCACTGCAGAACACACACGCACGCACGCGCACGCACGCACGCACGCACACAATCAATTGTTTACAACGTTGTTGCTTTATGTTTTATTTATTTGAAATAATAATATTAATCGGTGTAGTTTTGAATATACTATTAAACTACATTGAATAAATAAATACATAAGCGTAAATAATAAAGTAACTCAACGCGCATGACCGTGAACAGGAGCGCCAGGTTACCATGAGAACGCCAAACTACGGTTTCAACACAACGGAAAGAGCTGCCGCTCGTCAAAAATCGATTGACATTCAAAGTTTTAACCAATATTTACCTATTGGCAATTTTTAATTAGTTATACTAACTTAAAAGCCAAATTAGGAAGAATAAACAAGTTATTTATGGACTAATTCAGTCTTCAAAACTGAAGTAACCAACTGACACACGATCTGCAGGGAGGTTTGCTGATATAAAACTTCGCTTTTACACCGTCGGAAAATGTACAAGGTTGATTTACCGGTAGACGAGTCTGTGCGTCAGGCTGTGGAGCGACGTCGGGCCGCAGAGGCTGAGCGCAAAAGCCGAATATTCAACACCAGAACCCGGGTTATTGGCGTGGACCTGCACTCGCTCCACAAGCAGCAGGAGGACAAACAAGAACGACAAGAAATGGAGAAGCAGAGAGACGTTTCTTATGGTAAGACACATACATAAACTTTAGAGGGCTGTGTCTTTTTATACTACGGCAAAACAATTAAAACAGCCTATCTTAGCTATCATATCAGTCTTTGAAATGCATAGACTATTACTTTTGTTACTCAGATCTCCTGCGTTTGTCTCTGGATGAAATGGCAATGCAACGGAAAAAGGAGGAGGATGAGTTGAGAGGAGAGTTGGCTCGGGACTTGGTACAATTTCGAGCGATACATCAACGTGCTGAAGACAGCCTTGATGCAGACATCAATTATGATCGAAAGGGGGCGCCAACAACCAGTGTTCCTGTCTCGGACTCTGCGCTGGGACCCGCCAGCATGCAAGTGTTTTTGGTAAGCATAAGCATAACCAGGCATGTACTCTGAGTGAGTGTTGATAGGTCAATCGCCATTTTAGTTTAATATTTTAATGGATAAGTGAAATAACTATTCAGTGACTTTTTTAATCACCTGCTTTTCTTATCTCTGAATTAAAAACTCGAAAAAATGCATAATAATTATATTATAAATGTTTGAATAAATAGCTCTGTGGTAAATACAGCTTGTCACTGCATGACGTTACACAAAAAAAAAATCATAGGGATTAACTGATTTGGAAAATTTGACTGAGACCAATAAACTATGTATAGAGCAATAATGCAACTACAGAAAGTAAGAAAACCATAAGGAAACATCTAGAGCTTTCATTTCCCAAAATAATTTACAAAAGTTTTTTCACAGTGAAAAACTCTTACATTGCCAACATACTGCTTTTTCCTTAGCATAAACGGTCATACTTTATATTATTCATTCATTCATTTTCCTTCATCGCCACAGGGGAATGAACAGTCAATTATGAACCGCCAATCACCTGCCGGAATATGTTTTATGTAGTGGATGCCCTTTCAGCCGCATCCTAGTACTGGGAAAAACCCATACACTCTCGCATTCACACATGCACTCATCCATTTCACCTCGCATGTCTTTGGATTGCGGGGAAAACCGGAGCACTTGGAGGAAACCCACGCAAACACGGGGAAAACATACAAATTCCACACAGAAATGCCAACTAGCCCAACCGGGACTCGAACCAGCAACCTTTTGTCTGTGAGGCAACAGTGCCAACCACTGAGCCACCATGCCACCCGCTACTTTTTTATTAAGTGGCCTTATTTACTATGTACTTATATTTAAACGAATCATTTGGTACAATGCACATGAATACATATTTTTATATTGTACTTCTATTTAAAATGTTATCTGCATGTATTTACATATGTTATTACACTGTTGACCAATCTCTTATAACCCATCTTACCTGTTTTCCCATTTAATAGTGTTGTGAAATACAATATGAACACAATAAGTACATTGTACTCATTTTTTAATGTAAGTACCAAGTAAAGGTAACAATATAAAGTGGGCCTGTATCATGTAGAAGGTACCAATCAAAACCACCATAGATTAATCAAAGGAAATAATCCATAATTTATTGATGTATATTGTTTGTTTATTAGGCCAAGAACAATAAGATAAAAAAATAAGCATTTATCAGCCTATAAATGATTATTTTATTTGTATTTATTTTCATATTCTCACTCAGGGAGAAGGAATTAAAGAGGATGAAAAGAAGAGATCTCAGATGGAGTTGAACGAGAAAAACCTGAGAGCTCAAAAGGAGGAGAGAGAGAAACGAGTAAGGGAAGAGAAAAACAGAGGTAAATCTATAAATTTATACCCCATTTAGCGCTGTAATTAAAAAAAGGAAATACGCTATAGCATGCACCATAGCACAGTTATACTGAGATTCTAGCATGCATATTACTGTATGTCTGTGTTTGTGTATGCAGAGCTGCTAACCAGCAGAGTCCTGGTGGAAAAAGACCTGAGGGCAGTGCAGCTGAATGCCCTGGAGGAAGATTGCAAAAGAGAGGCTCGTGTTGCACTCAGTCATTATAACCAAGTTCAGGTATTATCTCATCCTTAAACTGATCTTTTGTCTTCACTAGATTAATAAACAGTAAAGAATTACAATTGATGAATTTCATTCAAAATTATTGATAAATTACATTGAAAATTCTTCCAAATAGTGTTTTTGTCCTGAAATATTGTGGAACATACACACATTTACTGTACATATCTACACACACACACACACACACACACACAGTTGACGATAACATTATTAGCCCTCCTGCTTTAAATTCTTTTTCAAATATTTCCCAAGTGCTGTTCTCAAATTTTTCAAACAATAGTTTTTATAACTGATTTCTAAAAAAAAAATTATAATAATAACAATCTTTGCTATAATGACAGTATATAACATTTCAATATTTGCAATTTAAAAGGCAAGTCATTAGATCATTTGTTCTGTAGAAAATTGTGTAAAAACTATTCGAGAATGAGATAGAGATGGACTGCATTTTATTTTAAAGCATGTACTGTTTTAAACCTAATGGATTTCCAAATTAACAACATCTTTATCTGTCTTATTAATTAAGTTGAAGCCATTTCAGTCTTAACTGATTATCTCTTGAGGTGCTTTGGTTGAGGTTTCCACAGAGGATCGAAGCTGAATAACATAGGCTCATTCTGAAAACGTAGCCCTATATACATTTCTGGAGATTGCTAATCATGTAGCCAGAGGCTGCATTTCAGCTTTAAAATGAACGTTACGGGGTGATGCCTTGACGGCTTTCCCGCTGTTACGAGTTTGACCAGTGGCTTGTCGCAAACGTTGGAGGATTTGAGATGCAGAGCAGACTTGGCCATGACAACAGGGTTCGAGTTCGGCAAAGAACAGTTCCAGAAAGCAGGTAAGACAAAAACAAAAGCCAAAAAGTGAAACAAACAAGTAAATAACAGGGTGAGAATGTTGTAAAAAAAGAAAAAAAGGTGGTAAAAATCAGGCTGCTGCGAGGGCTTTTTGGTTGGGTTTAGTTAAGTGGGTGGGCGCTGGTCAATCTGTGCTTTTTAAAACACTATCGGTTGGGTTTAGGGAAGGGGTGGTGGTCTCAGTCTGTTGGTCAATCTGTCAGTCGACAGTGACCTTTGGTAGATTTCCGTGAGAAGGGCAGGCGCGAATGGGACAAGTGAAATGTGAGAACTCAAAAAGCATACACAGCGGCCTCTGGCGGATTTGCGAAAACAAAAACTTGCCACTCTCCAGAAATGTACATAGGGGTACGTAATCAGAATGAGGCTGGGTTAGAGCTGAAACCATTTTTTTCATTGTAAAACTGTTAATTTATACACATAAATGTTCCACATAACTCAAATCAACAACATACAAATTAACCATTTCATAACATCTCTTTAACTTTTTTTAAGACTTTAATGTTTAGCCATGAGACACTTGTTTTATATATATATATATATATATATATATATATATATATATATATATATATATATATATATATATATATATATATATATATATATATATATATATAATGGACCAAAAATAATGAAATTTAAATGCTTATATTTCACTCAAAAATTAAATTCGGTGATTAATTTTATAATATCATAATGTTTTTCAATGTCATACCCTCATGACATTTAAACCCACCACAACTTTTGTTCTTCGGTGCATTGAAAAGACACACTGAATAATGTTCATACTGCTTTACTACCATACTACAGAAGCATATGGTGAGTGTAAAATTATGTAGAAAAATCTGGGGTCTGCTTAGGTGTTACTGAGGTCAACACATACAACCATTTGTTAGAAATGAATTGAGTGAGTAACGATGACAGAATTTTCATTTGGTAAACCCACAAAGACCCCATATATCTTCAAAATGAAAGGTCAAGGTAGCATCTGACCTTCCCTTGCAGGCAGAGGAGCGGATGGAGAGAGAGCAACAAGACAGAATGAGGAGAGAGGGAGAGGAGCTGGCAGAGCTACACTACATGGTGACCTCTGACCTCCTGACTGAGCGACCAGAGGCTGCATCGAGAACAAAAGAATCATCAGCGGATGCTCCACGAGTCCTGACCGACCACTGGAAGGGCATGAGCCCACAGCAGATCAGTGATATCCACAGAAAGAGAGAAGAGCAGCGCTTTGAGAAAGAGGTTATGATCCAGCACTGACATGTGCCATTTGAGCTTGTGTTTATAGACCTCATAGAAGTAATACTCTTTTATTCTCTTGTCATTTCACCAGAGATTGAGAGAGAGGGAGAGGCAGAGAGATCTGGCCTGGGATTACCATCTGACAGAGCAGAGCAGACAGCAGGAGAGAGATGAGAGAAAAGACATGGAGCTGAGGAGAGAGACAAGAATTCAGCTTGATAAATACAATCAACAGCTGGCACGAGAGCAGCAGGCACAGTGAGTCACTATTTAAAACACAGACAGTTGGAGAATAAACATACTCAAGAGTAGTTAATCAATAAAAATGTACGTGTTCCAGGTCTGTACAAATCACAAGTGTAACATTATTATTTAATTGTAAATTCTAACTTAAATGGAATACTTACTGTAGCTTCTTTTCTTTTTGTCTGACGTCAGTTAGACTAGGTTTTCTAATGGTCAAATTATTTTTTGACTACTGTGGTTGGTTATGTAAACATTCCAATTAATTAATGCAATGGTAATACTATTCTATCATCTCAATTTAAAGTCTTGTGCTGTGTTTTTAATCTTCGGTTTGACTGAGATATACTCTACCTGACAAAAGTCTTGTCGCCTATTCAAGTTTTAGGAACAACAAATAATAACTTGACTACTAGTTGATCTTTTGGAATCAGAATGGCTTATATGAAAAGTAAAGGCCTCTAGATTACGCTTATTTTGGCAAAATAAAATATGATCATGCCTTGATTTTTAATTATTTAATTAGAACAGTAAGGTCTGATTCTGCTTAGACAAAAGTCTTGTCACTTAACAGAAATAGTGTACAGTATAGAATATAAAGTGATGGTGCAGTGGAAAAAGAGTTAATATTGTGTATGACTCCCATGAGCTTGGAGGAATGCATGCATACATCTCTGCAATGACTCAAATAATTTACTAATAAAGTCATCTGGAATGGCAAAGAAAGCGTTCTTGCAGGACTCCCAGAGTTCATCAAGACTCTTTGCATTCATCTTCAAGGCCTCCTTCATCTTACCCTAGACATGCTCAATAATGTTTATGTCTGGTCACTGGGCAGGCAAATCCCGGAGCACCTTGACCTTTTTTGCTTTCAGGAACTTTGATGTGGAGGCTGAAGTATAAGAAGGAGTGCTATCCTGTTGAAGAATTTGCTCTCTCCTGTGGTTTGTAATGTATAGGGCAGCACAAATGTCTTGATACCTCAGGCTGTTGATGTTGCCATCCATTGCCATCCAGATCTCTTGCATGCCCAGATACTGAATGTAACCCAAAACCATGATTTTTCTTCACCAAACTTGACTGATTTCTGTGAGAATCTTGGGTCCATGCGGGTTCCAATAGGTCTTCTGCAGTATTTTTGATGAGTAGGATGGTTCAACAGATGATTCATCTGAAAAATCTACCTTCAGCCACTTTTCCAAATGATCAACTAGAAGTCAAGTTATTATTTGTTGCTCTTACACCTGGTATCGAAGACAAGACTTTTGTCAGGTAGTGTACACCAGTCTTTAAACTTTGTAGTACATTTTGTGAACTTAAGTTTGTTAAGGATAAACATTAATTCAGTTGGATCGTAAATACTTTCACGTCAACAAAAGATTTTTCATTTTAGGCCAGCTTTTACTTGAATATTTGATAAATATTATTATATTATATTATATTATATTATATTATATTATATTATATTATATTATATTATATTATATTATATTATATTATATTATATTATATTATATTATATTATATTATATATATTTTTGAATGTTTCATGTTCTTGTTTACAGAGTAACATTCATATTTGCACACTGTTTTATTTTTCCATGTAAAAAGCATTGAGATGCAGCATTAAAAAAACAATAGAAAAAAAAAGACTATTATTATTAGTTTTTTGTTTTTTATTTTCTAATAAATGCTGTTCTACGGATGTGGATTAAGGACTCCTGAAAAAAAATCAGAAAGCAATAATATTAGGCAGCACAAGCATTTTGAACTTTGGTAATAAAAAAAATAAATAAATAAATAAATTCTTTTTTTTTGTTTTGAACTCTAAAATTAAAATGGACAACGATGACTAGAGTAATGACTGCTGATTTAAAAATAAAATTATTTAATTAAAATTGTATTGATTTGTAAGAATTTCTCTCAATATGAATTTTTTTAATGTAATTTTTTAAATCAGTGCAGACATGGTGAGTTTTTTAAGTGCATTGCAAAATGTAATGTTTACGTTCATGTTAATTTCTCTAATACTGTACACTTCTGGGTGATTTTCTTTTAATTGTAAAGCTATTAGTTATAGTATTGAGAGTAGCTATTAGCAGACTCTTTCTTGGAAGTCTAAAAATATACAATTATGTTTTTTTTTTCAGCCAACAGTTCTTGGACAAGCAACTGTATACAAACCGTCCTTCTGTTCAATACTTCACCCAGTTCAGCACAAGCTCTCGATAAACCACCATCACATTCCATCCTCAACTCATCCTCCTGCACAACAAATAAAGTGGTACTGAATTTTAAAACACAGATTTTAGTGTCTGACATAAATTCATCTTCTACAAGTATAATTCCAGGGTTAATTGCATATGTTATATTGTGATGGATTTGCACGTAAACAAACAATGATTCCATTCATTTTATTTAAGAAGCATTTACTTACACTGCTGATTGATGATGCAGATACAATAGCCAAATCCAGTTCATATCTACTGTAGTTAACATCGCCTCCCCCCCTTTACCATCCCTCCAGTTCACAAACACCACAGGGGAACGTGACCAATACAATTCCACAGCCTCATTCATCTGGTCCTTCGTTTATTTTCACATCATATGCAGTAACAAACAGAACATACAAGAGGAATAAGAGACTAATATGTCAAGCTTATTTATGCATTAAGCCTACAGTTTAAGATGCATTATGAGCTTGAATGCGTACATTTGACAAGTAACAACAGAAACGGCAACGTTCGTTCGCTAGTCGAGCTTTAAACTGTGCCCTCCCACCCACTTTTAGTTGCGATAGTAGAGGGCAGTATAGTGGATATCCGAGAGTCGATTCACTTCCGAGTTCAATACACAGTCGAGACACTGACAAAATACACAAGTCGTCTAGCAGCAGTTTTGTTGAATATTGAGTTGAATATCATTTGCATCACTTTCCCCTCCTTTAAGAAAATAGATCTCTAAGAGACTTTTGTCCTGAGTGTGTCTGTACAGCTTGTGTGAGGGAAGCTAACACAGATCAGACAGTCTGGTCCTTACAGCGAGCCCACAGTGCTGCTGGGAATCTCTGCAAAAGCCCACCGCAAGACAGTGTTCTTAAAGATCTGAGTCAGCGCATTTCTATTGCTCCCTGGAGGTGTGTGTGTGTGCAGTGTGAAAATAAGATGACTGCGTCCCTCCTCTATGCAGCAATAGATTCAAATCAGATACACACAATACTGCCGTTCTTCAGCACTTGGGAAACTATAAGCGCAATCATGTTTTGCCGGTTGCTTTAATACGCTTTTTTTTTTAAATCCAATCAGCTTTTTTCTCAAAATCTGCAACATTTATTTATCAAAGGACTTTTTTTATTTCTTCATTTTTTTTAAACTATTCACTACTCATCTACCACACTCAAATCACAACTAACAAGTTACTGTAAAGTTAAAAAATGTTACAAAACTCAAAACAAATTTGAAAACTTTAAACATAATCAACGACACATTGTTTCCAACGTCATAACAAACAATCTTTTGGGCTATATTTACATTCATCTGAGTTTTTTCCCCCCCTGTGCCCCTGTCTTGAGAAATACCAAATGTGCCATAGATTCTCTCAGTGCTATAATCTGCTATATTTGTTTATCAAACGTTAAATCGAATGACCCAAAAAACAAAAAGGAACAAATGCTATTTGGTATACTGGTATGGAACAATTCCCATCCAAACAAAGCATACATTCTCTGTAATAAGACACAAGCCAATACATGATTGCATTTTACGTTAACCGAACTAAACCGTGAGTGTGACTTACTCTCTTACAACCCTATCTAACTCAATACGACCTCACAACTACGCACCTTACGTGTGTATTCTTATGGCTTTACAACCAACAGGACTGCAAGAGAGAACCGATAAATACAGTTTAACACAATGCAGAAAAAAAAAACACAGACACATACAAAGGGAGAAAGAAACATGAGGGATGGTGGTGAGTATGTTGTCGTAGGCAGGCACAGGAACCAATAGAGATGATGAAAGATTATAATACTGTATTTGGCTAATTGATAGATGCTCATATGTACAGCTTGCTATAAACGATCTTATGTCGTAGAGTCATTGCATCTCATGTATTTACACTATGGAACTCTGTAATCGTAACTGAGGGGACGTCGATATGTATTTTAATCGAATCACGACAATATTACAACAGATCAACGTACAGACGGCTTAAAGGTGCCTTAAGCAAATTTAATAGAATGGCAAAAAAAAAGATGAGATCTGAAGTTGATTGTGAAAAATGTGGATTTGAAGATTATTATTTAGGTTTGATCAAAATTACAAGTCCACACAAATGAATTGGCACTAATTAAATATATATTTTTTTAATAAGTCGAGTTGTTTGGTCATATTGAATTATGAACAGTGTAGTTAAAGCATGTACCAGTGCTAAACATGCTAATCACTGTAATATTTAGGTCCATTCATGTCATCAGAATTACCATAATTACCAGATTCAACTACAGTAGTAAAACGGGTTCACAGCTCGCACAACTGGTAATTACAATTTTCTGGGCTGCTACACCACTGGACCACCACAGATTCATTTAGGCACTATATTTAAATGTTGTTAGTGTTGCCATAAAAGCATAATTCTGAATTCGAGGACAAAAACAGCTCCATTTAAATGCCATGTACTGACATCTCAAAATGACAGCAATTACGACATTGCAAAAATACAGTGAGTCGTTTGTACTGTGAGTCAGGGTTTTGGAAATGAGTGTGGCTAAGTTTGAGACGTTCCCCGATGACTAACATTGCTTACAGCACCTTTATAACACAACACAAAAGTGAATCTTGTGTAAAAAAATAAATTAATAAGTAAAAAATTAATTATAAAAATGATTCAGGCAAGTCTTCAAAGAATAAAAATAAATGGAAGAGACGCACAAAATACAGTTGATTAAATTTTGCAACCAGTATAACCAGCTCATGCTGTCTATATGCTCGTACAACGCACAGAGTCGGGATTTGAAGGCCCTCCCTTCCACGCTTCTTATTGACTTACAGGTTAAACCGATTCCATGTTTGATTTGGCGTCTGCAACAGGAGCTCGGTGTCATTGGATTATCAAAGAAGTCTCTTCTGGAGATGTTCTTTTTACATTTGTATAACTGTAAAAGGCCTATTTTATATTGTAAAATGAGAGATAATATTTGTAAACAACGAGCATGGCAGTCTATTTGTTATACGTCGGTCGAATGCTTAAAAGTGTTGTGTTGGTCCAATTACGTTTGAAGTAAGTTCCAGCAGTGCATCTGGTTTCTTGGCATCTGTTGTGTGTGCAGGTCTCGTTATTGTGGGTTTTTGAATATTTGGTCAGTCATGAGCGGTTGCAATAGGTGGGCACATGTGTGAATCCACGTTTGGTCTCAGGCTCGCCCCGGCTAGTCAAGGAGGGCGGCAGAGTTGGGCAGGCCATGGTGAGAGATGGCTGTGGCAGGATTTAGAGGGGAACTTTCCTGGGTCTCGGCGTCAGGAACATCTCGGACTCCGCTGCTTTGACTGGCCAGCGACTCGTCCATGATGACCTCGGTCTGCACGCTGTTGCTGTTGGCGTAGTCGTCTAGACCATCGTCGGTACATAGCTTACTGTCCTCGCACAGAGACGGCTGACTGGCTGTACGCTTCTCCTCATTGTCACTGTGCAAAAAGAGAAAGGGGATAAACATATTTATAAATATACAGTACATAATACACTGCAAAACAATATTTCTTACATTTTTTGTCGTGTTACTAGTGCAAATATCTAAAAATTAATTGTTTTCAGAAATAATGTCAAAATCAAGTGGTTTTCCTTAAAATACATTAAATAATAAGCCAGTGGATTCTGCAGGTTCTGTCTGGGCCTAATAGCGAGTCAAAATGAAGTGAGTTTTCCCTTACAAATGAGCCAAATAACCTGGCAGTGGGGTGCGTAAAATAATCTTGTTTTCTGTTTCGAAATTTTCTGACCCCACTGCCAGATTATTTGGCTCATTTTTAAGGTAAAACTCACTTCATTTTGACTCATTATTAAGCCTTCAATTTAAGCAAAAAATCTGCAGATTTTTATGGAATGACTGAGTGTAAACACAATTAAAAAAAAAATAATAATAACGACACAAAAATAAAACAGATCCTATTAGAACCACTTGTTTGATGAACAAAGCTATTCTCATAGCAGTTATCGCATATAATGCATCCACTAAAAGACATTTGCACATTATTCAAAAATATTACTGAAAGTAACATGAAAATTATTTACACTGATTTACATAGGTAAATAAATAGATTGAACGCTGGGCTCAAAAATCGGCGGATACAGTGCATCCAAAAAGTATTCATAGTCCTCCACTTTTTCCACATTTTTTATGTTATAGCCTTATGCCAAAATGGATTAAATTAATTTATTTCCTCAAAATTCTACACACAATACCCCATAATGACAATGTGAAAAAAGATTTATTGAAATTGTTGCAAATTTATTAAAAACAATTTATTTATTTTTTTTAAATCACATGTACATCAGTATTCACAGCCTTTGCTCAATACTTTGTTGATGCACCTTTGGCAGCAATTACAGCCTCAAGTCTTTTTGAATATGATGTCACAAGCTTGGCACCCCTGGGATTTTTTGCCCATTCCTCTTTGCAGTACCTCTCAAGCTCTATCAGGTTGGATGGGAAGCGACGGTGTACAGCCATTTTTAGATCTCTCCAGAGATGCTCAATAGGATTTAGGTCTGGTCTCTGGCTGGGCCACTCAAGGACATACACCGAGTTGTTGTGAAGCCACTCCATTGATATTTTGGTGGTGTGCTTTGGGTCATTGTCCTGCTGGAAGATGAACCGTCGCCCTAGTCTGAGGTCAAGAGAACTCTAAAGCAGGTTTTCATTCAGGATGTCTCTACTTTGTTACATTCAACTTTCCCTCTATCCTGACTAGTCTTCCAGTTCCTGCTGCTAAAAAACATCCCCACGGCATGATGCTGCCACCACCATCCTTCACTGTAGTGATGGTATTAGCCTGGTGATGAGAGGTGCCTGGTTTTCTCCAAATGTAACGTCTGGCATTCACTCCAAAGAGTTTAATTTTAGTCTCATCAGACCAGAGAATTTTGTTTCTTATGGTCTGAGAGTCCTTCAGATGCCTTTTGGCAAATTCCAGGCGGGGAGTGGCTTCCATCTGGCAACTCAACCATACAAGCCTGATTGGTGGATTGCGGCACAAATGCTTGTCCTTCTGTAAGGTTCTCCTCTCTCCACAGAAGAACGCTGGAGCTCAGACAGAGTGACCATCGGGTTATTGATCACCTCCCTGACTAAGGCTCTTCTCCCCCGATCACTCAGCTTAGATGACCGGCCAGCTCTAGGAGGGGTCCTGGTGGGTCCAAACATCTTCCACTTACGGATGATGGAGGCCACTGTGCTCATTGGAACTTTCAGAGCAGCAGAAATTTTTCTGTAACCTTCCCCGTCCTTGTGCCTCAAGACAATCCTGTCTCGGAGGTCTACAGACAAATGCTTTGTCTTCATGCTTGGTTTGTGCTTTGACATGCACCATCAACCCTGGGACCTTATATAGACAGGTGTATGCCTTTTCAAATCATGTCCAATCAACTGAATTTACCACAGGTGATCTCCAATTAAGCTGCTGAAACATCTTAAGAATGATCAGTGAAAACAATGTACCTCAGCTCAATTTAGAGCTTCACGGCAAAGGCTGCGAATACTTATTTACATGTGATATTTCAGGTTTTTTATTTTTAATAAATTTGCAACAATTTCAATAAATCTTTTTTCACATTGTCATTATGGGGTATTGTGTGTAGAATTTGGAGGAAATAAATGAATTTAATCCATTTTGGAATAAGGCTGTAACATAAAAAAATTTGGAAAGAGTTAATCGCTATAAATACTTTCCGGATGCACTGTATCTGTGATTACTGCACACACAGATTTAATGTGGACCTACTCATTATTTATTTTTTACTTGTCTAAAAATGCTTCTTTAATTTCGAATATTTAGATATTTGGACAAGAAACAAGACAAAAACTCTAGAAAAGAAAATGACCAATGGCAAGACCAAAAAATGACACACTCCATGCATGCAAGGGAAAGTATTGATAAAGCCATGCATGCAAAAGAACACGACACAACAGCGAAGCGTACCTCTCTAGCGATCTGCAAATCATTAGGAAGAGCATTTAGGAGAGAATGGAAGAGCGTAAGAAACAGCGAGGAACAAGAGATTTGTAGAATAATCTGTCTAACAAACTTCACCACACCTGTACTCTCCAAAAGCCTCATTATTCATTGGCCGAGCTTCCGAATCTATCTGGCCTTCTTCCTTTTCTTTAACTGTAAGAAGAACAAAATAAAGGGATATGTCCACATTTGTTAGTACAGTCAGATGACTAAAGCTTAGAGTATACTTAAGTTTAGCATATTTCAACACCGTCAAATGCACAGATTTTTCCTTATACAGTGTCTGCACTTTTACCATTTATGTTATGTGTGATAATAATATCTTTGGACTTGTATAAAACAAAGGTGCTAATATTTATTATACAATTCTCTTATATGCCTTATATTTGTAATTTTTTTGTTTTTGTCATCATTAACAGATTGTTGTTGTTTGTGTTTCCTCAGGTTCTTTTTTTACCAGAGTTGAAAAACCAAACTATATCCATAGTGTGCTAGTGATGTTGTACATACAATGCGCATATCAACCAAAGTGTACTTTAGGCTTCGTCACTAATTAAATGCACTATTAAGGGTTGGTAATAGATTATAATGCTGTGTTGTAGTGGGTGCATATTACCTGAGTATTTTCCACCTTTGCTTCGTTTTATGAAACACAGGATGAGCAGTACCAGCAGCAACAGCACGAGGGCACTGATGAGTCCAATAAACCAGCTCTCAGTCACAAACCCACCTCTCACCTCCATGACTCCTTAGGAACAGGGAGAAGTGATAGATTATTTTTTGATGTTTTAGGAACAATTCACACAAAAATGAAAACCCTGTCGTGATGTACACTTTCTGATGTTGTTCCAAACACAACTCAAGACTTTTTATTCATGCTTTTCTTAAATTCCTGAAAAATGCTATGATTTTGAAATTGTAATTTACTAAATTGTTTCAAAAAGCAGCATATAAGATAATAATATTACTGAAGCACCAAATAAAGTAACCCGATCCTGAAATCAGCATATTACAGTCATTTTTGAGGGATCATGTCACTAAAGATTGAAAATATATAATATATATTAAATAAATAAAATATATTAAAATGGTATTAAATACAGCCTTGGTGAGTATAGAGTAGAAGAGATTTCTTTAAGAAACATTAAAATTCAATTATTTAAAAAAAAAAAGTACTGATCACAAATTCTGAATGGTAATACCATGACTTTACATGACTTTCTTTTGAAAAAAGAGACTACTTATGGAGTGACCACATCTCTTAAGGCTTCAAATCTTGTCATATTCTGTAATACACACTACTTTTGATATCTTTTCAGAGCTCTAAAGATATAATGAATATTATAAAATGGAAAACATTACATTTTTTTTTATTTCACAGACTATTAAAGTTACATAAAACGCATAATGTGCACTCCATTAAGAGCTAATCTTTAAGCAGGCATCTTCTTTCATAATCTGTACATAAACAGGACAGTGTAATTGATTATAAAATGAATCAAGAGGGCTGTTTTGTAATTACTTGCTCCTGCAGTCTGGATATCTTGCTCCCATTTAGTGTTGTTAAAGTCGATCTTCAGCCGGTACTGGGATCCGGGCCGGAGCCCATGCAGTGTGTAGAAAGACTGAGTGCTGTTCACCTTTTCAGATCTCTCCCATTTTTCTGGGCCTGGACAGATACAATGAAAATCAAAACAAATTCTCCCTCTCTGAAAAAACACCAGCACTTATTAACAGAACAGCCAATACAGCTGCTGTTTTTCTGTTTTGTTATTCATGAACAAGCTTGTGTTCAGTCATTCTTAATCACATTCTGTCTGTGTGTCACGTACCATCCTTTCTCAGGTAATGAATAAAGAATTCCACGTTCCTCTGTCTTTCTTTTGACACCCAGGTCAGGTTGACGGATGTCTCTCCAGTTGATATGCTAATGTCGGAGGGCGGAACTGTTCACATAGAAACAACACAAGTCAGACTTTTCACATTGTTCAAAACACAACTTCATCAAGCTTCAAACTGTCACAGTTGTGGGTGCGTGCGCTCTTTCTGTAATATTTATGTTGTTGTCACGTGATTATGTTTTGCTTTACTCCTCGTGCGTTGTTGTTGTTGCGTGTCTGTGTTGTGTCACGTGAGGTCATTTCCTAACGCCAATCAGCTCATGTCCTGCTTTGGCGTTTGAGTCATTTGTTATTTAATTTTGGACTGTTTTGCACCTTTTGATCTATGACATTTGGTCATAATAAAGACACGTGTGTTTGTATGTTTAACTTTAGCATGACACAAACCCTTGGTGACTCTTTGTTGTGAACCAGATTTTTTTAAGCCTTATTTCTGTAATTTTTGCCTGTCATTACTGACAGGTCTGTAGAATTGGGAAAGGGACAAGTTTGGAACTCGGGAGCATTGTGGGACTATACACTACCTTACAAAAGTCTTGCCGTTGATCCAAGTTGTAAGAGCAACAAATAATAACTTGACTTCTAGTTGATCCTTTGGAAAAGTGGCAGAAGGTAGATTTTTCAAATGAATCATCAGTTGAGCTGCTTTCCAATAATCACAAATACTACAGAAAACCTATTGCAACCTGCATGGACCCAAGATTCTCAAAGAAATCAGTCAAGTTTGGTGAAGGAAAAATCATGGTTTGGGGTTACATTCAGTATGGTGGGTGTGCAAGAGATCTGGAGCGTACATGGCAACATCAACAGCCTGAGGTATCTAGACATTTGTGCTGCCCACACTGCAAAAAAGATTTTCTTGCTTAGATTTTTTTTTTGTCTTGTTACTAGTCCAAATTCTTAAATCAAGAGCCTTTTTTAGACAGTCAAAACATATTGTCTTGTTTTAAAAAATATGCCAAAATGAAGTGAGGTTTTCCTTAAGACAAGCAAAATAATCTGCCAATGGGGTTGGCAAAAAAAATTGGCAGATTATTTTGCATGACTAGAAAATGTTTCTTGATATAAGAATTTTTAGATTTTTAGACTAGAAAGAAGACTAAGCAAGAAAATCTAAGCAAGAAAAGCATTTTTTTTGCAGTACATTACATTACAAACCACAGGTGAGGGCAAATTCTTCAGCAGGATACCACTCCTTCTCATACTTCAGCTTCCATATCAAAGTTTCTGAAAGCAAAGAGGGTCAAGGTACTCTAGGATTGGCCAGCCCAGTCACCAAACATGAACAATATTCAACATGTCTGGGCTAAAATTAAGGAGGAGGCTTTGAAGATGAATCCAAAGAGTCTTGATGAACTCTGGGAGTCCTGCAAGAACGCTTTCTTTACCATTCCAGATGACTTTATTAATAAGTTTTTTGAGTCATTGCAGAGATGTATGGATGCAGTCCTCCAGGCTCATGGGAGTCATACACAATATTAATGCTTTTTTAAGTCAGACCTTACTGTCCTAATTAAATAATTAAAAATTAAAGCATGATCATAATTTATTTTGGTAAAATAAGCATATTTTCCCTTTCATATAAGCCACTTCTGTTACCAAATGATCAACTAGAAGTTATTATTAGTTGTTCCAAAAATTTGGATAGGCGACAAGACTTTCGCCAGGTAGTGTATTACGGCACACTGCCCGTTAAGCTGTCGGCACCAACTGAACCAGTTATTTTGAACCAATTTAACCTCACCTTACTACAAAAAGGCAAACCAGTATGAAGGAGCTTTGTAAAGCTTTGTAAATACAATAAAGGAGACTAGATACTCAACCAAACACAGTGCTTAAATAAACATAGTGAGACTAAAACAAGTGGCAGGTGAACATAATGGGTAACCATGACAACACGCTATAACCAGGAGAATAAAGGAGAACAGGAAAAGCGAGACATAAATAAAAAGTCCATAGAACAAATACAGACATTAAACGTTATTACATGTTTAAATTGTGTGAAAGTATTTCATCATTATGTAAAACTCAACATCTTTGTACAGTTCCAATTAAAACAAACTAAGTGATGATTAAAATGCTGGACCTGCATCCAGTGTGGTGGCTCCATCCTTGATGATGGGCAGTCCTTCTCCAGTAGCCGTGTATCCTCGCAGATAGAAGCGATAACGGCTGTGAGGGTCCAGTTTTAATTTGTAGTGGGAAGCAGTGGGGTCACTAATCTTGACCACCTGTATAGGGCTGACATCATTATCAACTGCAGAAAAATGAAAAAAAGATACCACAGATGAGTAAAAAATTTTACTTTTCAATTCAATTCACCTTTATTTGTTTAGCACTTTTACAATGTAGATTGTGTCAAAGCAGCTTCACATAAAAGGTCATAGTAAATTGGAACAGTGTAGCTCCACAAAGAAGCGCCAACTGACCCAGCTGAGGCTCGAACCAGCGACCTTCTTGCTGTGAGGCGACAGCACTACCTACTGTGCCACCGCGTTGCCCCTGAATTTTTCAAGGTTGAATTATTTTATAGACGTATTTTCAAACTTCAGATTTTTTGTGTTCTGAATTCATAGACTGCAGATATCTAGTCTCTGAAAATACAGTTTCAAATTTTCAACATGAAGAAATTCAGAACATCAAATTCAATATCCTAAAATTCAAAACCAGAAATTCAGATCATGAAATTCAGAAGAAAGTAGGTCAGGGGTGATGAACGGGGAAGAGTAGACGATCACCGAAAAGTCAAACATTTTGGCCAATCACAGAGCTGCGTGAGTTTACTGATGTATGTGAGGCTCAGGATGACACAATTCTTCTGCAAACTGACTATCGTGGGTCAGCTATTTTCAGTAGTTTGTGTGATAAATATAAACATGCTTCAGACCTATACTGTAACCTCTGATGAGTTATGAAAATACCCATCAGTTATGAAAATTTTGAAAATACGTCTATAAAAAAATCAGCCTTGAAAAATTCAGTTGTCTTAAATTTCAGATGATCAATATTCAAGTTGAAATTTAACTTCAAAAAACTGCATATAAAAATTTTGAATTAATAATTCAATAACTTAAATTAACACAGTTCAAATTCAGATTGTTTTGGCATATTATTAGCTCCATAAGTTGCAAAGTAGATTACCTGGCCTGGTCCAAAAAAGTGTCTAAAATGTCCTCCTTTAGTGTAAATCTATGGGCTATTTCTAATCACAAATGTAATCAAAAACTCAGTCAGAACACCTCTGCACTATTTGCAGTATTTTACTATCCTGATGTAAATTCTGAAACGTAACGTTCGCTGCTCCTAATACTCCTGAGAAAAATGAATGAACGCACATTGTTGATACTGTAATATGTATCCAATCAGGTTTCCGTTTGGCTGGTTGGGTGGAGTCCAGTGCACTGTCATTTCTGTTTCCGATGGGCTATCCAGCATCAAAGATGATGGAGGACCAGGTACTAAAAAACACAAATGACAGTATTTGAATCTTTGCCCTTTCTTCATTTATTTCTACTTTTTGTCTTGCGTGCTTACCTCCTTCTGGAGTGGAGAAAGAGATGGATTCAGACTGGGGTCCTTCTCCTTTATAGTTGAAAACACTTACAGCCAGTTTGTAATGGGAGTACGGTTGCAGATCTCCCAAAAACTTCTTCTCCTCATTACTGTCTGTCGTCACAACAGAGGTGGTTTTTGGCTCCCGTCTGAGGTGTTGGCCTTTTGGGCCCGAGTATGTCAGATAAATCTACAGGATGATGACATAAAATGTGTTAAAGAGGTTTTACATTTTTAAAAAGGTTATTACAGCACAGTATGTTACCTTGTACCCCTGCAGACGACCCCTCACGGTTTCTCTGTTCACGGCCGCCCATGTCACTTTAATAGCAGTGCTGTTGATCAGAACCAATCCCACATCCAGTGGGGCCTCAAGAGGGTCTGACAGGAGAAAAAGTACATCCATAATTTTCACAAGACGCAAAGCACCATGTCACTCACTCTGGTTTACTTGCAGTATGTTTTTGTTTGAGTTCAATTTTTTAATTTTGCGCAACAGACATTATTGAATTCTGCACATTCACAGCAAGTGCGTAGCACATTATGCTTCTATTACACCACACAGTGATCATTTGCCTCTATCTGTGCATTTGCATTGACTTTTTATGCAATTTACCCATGCAAATACTTAATTCTGCGTTTGGTGTGAGCCCAGCATTAGAATTAAGATAAAACTAAAATCACAGCTTAATTGGGGTAACTGAAATTGACATTATATCATCAAAAAAAGGTCAAAAGCAGCAACCATAACAAACTTACAGTCCTCTCCAGAGTATCCAATAACAGATTTGGGCTCTGGACCTTCTCCCATCTCATTAACCGCTTGCACTTTAATGTCAAATGCTGAGAAGTTGCCCACATCTGTGACAACGAAGGGTGGAGAGGTGATGTCTTTGGTGTGCCAGGATGGACCGCTGCCCAAAACTTTCCTCCACATTACTTTATAGTGGAAATCTGGGCCGTTGAAGCTACGCCTGTCCATCTCCTGCAAGAGCACAGAATCAGTCATGCGCTAAGATGGATATTTATGTTAAAACGTGATGCAAAAAAATACAGTTACTTACATATTACTGTTTTTTGTTTATCTACAACTACCTGAACAAACTGATTCATTCAATGAATCATATTTTTCAAAACTACATACAAGAACATCAGATGAGCACTCAGTATGAACTAATTCATTATAATAAATCAGACTTTCGACAGTTACAACAATCAATTGAGATGATTTAGGATAAAGAGATTAACTAGAATAAATCAGACTTTCCAAAGCAATTGTTTAACATGAAATGATTCACTGGAATGAATTAGATTTTTCAATGTATTTACACTCCCTGACAAAAGTCTTGTCATCTAAGTCAGTGTTTCCCAACCCTGTTCCTGGAGGCACACCAACAGTACATATTTTGGATGTCTCCCTTTTCTGACCCATTAACTTCAGGTTTTGGAGTCTCTTCTAATCTTCTGATGAGTTGATTCAGGTGTGTTTGATTAAGGAGAGGTTGAAAATATGTACTGTTGGTGTGCCTTCAGGAACAGGGTTGGGAAACACTGATCTAAGTTCATCTAAGTTTTAGAAACTTCAAATAATAACTTGACTCCTAATTGATCATTTGGTATTAGAAGGAACTTATATGAAAGGAAAAGGTTCTTATTTTACCAAAATAAAATATGATCATGCCTTGATTTTTAATTATTTAATTAGAACAGTAAGGTCTGACTCTGATTAGACAAATGTCTTGTCACTTAACAGAAATAATGTACAGTATAAAATATAAAGTCAGGGTGCAGTGGAAAAAGAATGAATATTGTGTATGACTCCCATGAACTTGGAGGACTGCATCCATACATCTCTGCAATGACTCAAATAATTTACTAATAAAGCCATCTGGAATGACAAAGAAAGCGTTTTCGCAGGACTCTTAAAGTTCATCAAGATTCTTTGGATTCATCTTCAATGCCTCCTCCATCTTACCCCAGACATGCTCAATAATGTTCATGTCTGGTGATGGGGCTGGCCAATCCAATGAAGAATTTGCCCTCTCCTGTAGTTTGTAACGTAATGGGCAGCACGAATGTCTTGATACCTCAAGTTTTTAATTTTGCCATCCACACTGCAGATCTCTCCCTGTAGTGAATGTAACCCCAAACCATGATTTTTCCTTCACCAGACTTGACTGAATTCTTTGAGAATCTTGGGTCTGTGTGGGTTCCGGTGGGTCTTCTGCAGTATCTGTGATGATTGGGACGCAGTTCAACAGATGATTGATCGGAAAAATCTACCTTCTGCCACTTTTCCAAATGATCAACTAGAAGTCGAGTTATTATTTGTTGCTCTGGGATCAACGACAAGACTTTTGTCAGGTAGTATATATAATAGTGGGTGGGGGTTCATTTATGGATTAAGTGTCTAGTGAATGAATCAGACTTTTCTAACATATTACATGAGATAACCTTCACATGCACTTTATGTGCAAAGTTTATTTAACTTTTTAGTTAATTTTAAAGTCTGACAAACCCAAGTTCTGCTCCTGTTAACATAAATTTATATGTTCAATGGAAACAAAAACATGCAAGCTTAGAAAAACATGAGGGCGAATACATGATGACAGAATCACTTCTGGTTTCTCTAAATGCTGAATAGCGCACACACCTTCCACGTGATGACAAGGGTGCCTGGCTCGTCGGAATCACTGCGCACTCCTTCAGGGTTGCTGTCTGGAGCTGTAGAGGACAAATCATAATTTAGTTCAAAGATGTTCTAACATGGCAATAAAACTGTCACTTCATGTCAGCCACACACTGAGAGAAGATACAAACACAAATCCAAAGTGTCATACAGCGATTGAAGAGACAAAACAAATGCATCACAACGTAGCAGTACATGCCCTTTCTTTTTTTCTTTCAGTGTTACTTAGTTACTTACGAGCAGCTGGTGTGGAATAGGCCTCTGTATCCATGCTGGGGTCACTCTTGCCGATTTCATTGATGGCAATGACTCGGAAACGGTAAGAAATGAAGGGCTTTAGGGGAAGAGTAGCTCGCTGGCTGCTGCCGGACACGCGGCTGAGCTCTTCCCATTCCTTTCTGTCAGATCCCGTCTCCTCAAACTCAATCAAATACTCTAGACACATAAACATGAAGCAACACACACAAAACAGGAGGAAACGTCACTCATTTTATATAGTCTGGACAACAAAATGTATTTGGGCACTAAATGTATACTCTAAAAGTGCTGGGTTATTTCAACCCAAATACAAATTAATATGAACAAACACAATAAATTCATTTAATTACATTTTTAACCCAACAGTTAGGTTTGCTAGCCAAATTTGGGTTGATGCAAGATTGCATGAATGCCATTAAATCACATATTTATTTAACTGTGGTCCATCAACTGATAGAAAGCTAATAATGACTTTAATAAGAACAACATGTTTAAAAATAAGAGATAACTTTCTATTTATCACTTTTTACAGCTATGTATGAGCATCTTGGAATGAAACAAGACATTTCCAACATTTTAAAGTGTCTGAATAAAGGCACAATATGTAAGATTTATTCAATAAAGTATAAATAATAATAATAATAATAATATAACAGTGTTCTATACTTTGATGATTTTTGTACTTGCATTATACCAATGTTTCAAAGAATGTTCAAATTCAGAGAAATAAGCAATTTGGACTAGTGGCATGGACCTTATTTTGTGTGGTGATGTTACACACTCTCGATTTCTGGTTTAGTGTTATAGAAAACAGGGAAACTCCAAAGACAGTTTAATATATTGTTTAATATAGACTGGCATTATAACAGGACCTTTAGTATGTGAAACATCAGTGCTTTTTCCCACGTGATCATGACTGGAAGAACTGTAATGTCGAGTTCATACTGCATGATTTTCAAAGTATTCGTGTCACGGATGTTTTCACACTGCCTGACTATCTGGGGTAGTGTTCAGTCGGTGCTGTGTTTACACTGTAGGATGGATTGGCGACAGGTGGTTTCACACTGCATGACTTTAAAATAGGAAGAATCGCCGACAACTTTGTCTGAACTCTCACAACCAAACACACACGAGAAGTGACATGAAAACAACGCAAGGTCACGAAATATATATTTCATTATTAACTACATAATGGAGAAAGAAGGCTTTAGTGGGCTAGACAATGTGCTTATTTAGCTCACCTGGCTGTTGAACAGAATTAGCAATTTCTCCTCAAACTTTTCTTCCCGATTGTGTTATTGCTCAGATGACACATCAAGCAGACACGGGAGATCCTGCCAAATTTCCACTAGTTTTTTTCTCAGTTTCTTGGGTCCAAATAAACTGATAATGAGTGGTTTTAACTTCTCCCCCAGCCTCCCGTTGGCCTGCAGACACCCATACTTGTGGGTCATTGGCTGATGATATTTTCAATCAGAACTCATTCACACGGCATGATTTGAATTGCTGACAGGTCCAGATATTTATCATGCCAAATATCTCATGGGCGTCGGCGACACATCAGCGATTCTCTCAGAATGCGTCCTTGATAGCTCATACTGTGTTGATTGTCACTCACGTGAACGAGCACCGATTTGCCTGTGATTTCAGTCATTTGTCTGCGATTTCTCAAAACCTGTCGGCAAGTCAAAATCAGGGCTAAAATCATGCAGTCTGAACTCGGCATAAGCGGTGGACTGTGGCATAATAAAAGCTCTGCTGCTTTTGCGCAACTGCCTCAGCGGTCTCGTTTCGCTTCAACAGCTTTCAGCCTTACTCTGCTTATACTAACATGAAAATATGTTTTGAAAACTTAAGCTCATCCATGAGCATGATTCCTGCAGTAGGTTGTAAAGAAGATGACAACTCCCATTATTTCACACCTTTGTTTGTTGAGAATATGCGCCCTCTAGCGGAGAAAATTACATACTGTACGTTTAAGAGACACATTGGCCCCTTTCACACATACAGACCTTTGCGGAAAGTTACAGGCAATTATCCGGAAAGGTCTGTATGTGTGAACAGGCCCTTTTTGAAAATACTGGTAAATTAGTTTCGGCAATTTTCCAGTAAGAGAAGTTGTAACATTACTGATAATTTGCCGGAATGCTGCTCTGTGTGAACGCAGAAGGAAAATTGCCAGAAATAGTGCGTTCACTGATGTGAGACGTCTACTCCAGCCAGAATATTCTACTCCTACTTCAGAACATTCAGACGCATTCACATCCGCTTCTTATGAAAATAAAAGCCTTTGATTATTTTTCAAGACACATTTAGCTGCTAGATGTCAGTCAGCAAATGTTTCTATGTTACTTTTTCATGTGGAACTGTGGAAAAATTATCGATAAAATGCTTCTGATAAACCGCTGTTTGTTTACCTTAAAGCTCTGCTTCAGTCGCTTGATGCGTGTGCAAGTGAAGGACCGGTGAGCACCAGCACACACACACATATTATGTACATCTCGACATACGACGTGTTCCTCCATATGTTTTTATCGAAGCTGTTCACAATACTTACTCATCCACAGAATTTGTAATTCAAAAGTGTGTAAACATTTAGCTGCGGTTAGCGCTTCTGCCGCCTTTGGATGTCTCTGGGACAAAGCAGCTGCATGAATGCTAAAGCTTTAAATAAAAGTGAAATCATCCACAAAAGCCTGACCCCTTCTATGTTTACAAATACAACTGCAGCTGTTTAGAGGTCATTTCTGGTTAATGATGGCAGAATTTACCGGTATTTTGGAATGGATGTTTGAAAGGTCTTTTCCAGAAAAATTCCGGAACGTCCTTACTTGTGTGAACATCGCTTTTTTGAGTTTACCAGTAAAGTGGTTCCAGTAATTTTCCGGATATTTAGCGATATGACTGTGTGAAAGGGGCTATTAACAAATGTGTCCAATTTCTTTCTTTCTTTTATTTTGGCAACCTATAAATTCACACTTTGCTCAGCATTTAAAAAATATGTGTTGCTTGTTCAAACATCTTATTTAAAATAAACAGAAACAACACAATTCTTGAGATTTTTTCTTAATTGTTTTATGTTCAATCTACTTAAAATGGTAAAAACCATTGAGTTAACTCTATCGATTTGCGTTGGGACGACATGAAGGGATTGTGTGGAACCCAGCATTTTTTTTACAGTGAACCATCACAAATACAACATGTGACATTTAGAGAGAAAAAAATCAATAGGCAGTTCAAATAATGAACATGCATCAAATATCGAATGCAAACACTTCAACTGTTGCATAAACACTAAAAGGACATATACTGCACCTAGTACAGGGCTGTTGTGTTCCTCTCCTGGTGTCCAGCTGAGAGTGACTCTGCGTTCTTTAAGTTCGGTCATCTGTATTTGGCTCGGAGGATCTGGTCGATCTGGTTGAAAAAGAGGACAAGGGGGTGAGAGGCTAGTAAAAACAAGTCATGTGTGATTTTAAAGGTTATTTCTTCAATCTCCCTACAGCAACACATGTCCTTTTGTCCTTTCTGTAGGTCACATTATAATACCACAAAGCAACACAGACAGAGCTACACTATATAGATCCATACAGACATGCTATATTATAGAAAACAGGCAGATTGTATCAGTTACCTACCGACGATTGTGATGGAGCCGCTAGCTTTAGCCATATCCAGTGTGGTAATGACTTCACATGTATAAATCCCTTTATCATCTTCTTCCACCTCAGGTATTATGAGGGTGGATTCATCTATCATGTACCTAAGAGACATTTATTTTCTGGTTAATAATGTTCATGAGATCACATTATACAGCTCATATTAAGCCTAGTTGTGTGTGCGGGAAGAAGCCCACTTGTCTGAATCCGAGGACTCTGTGAGCTTCTGCATGTTCTTCCTCCACTGGACTTGAGGGAGGTCCTGTCTGGAGTCCACCTGGTACTCGCAGGTGAGGGTCGCTGGTTTCCCCCGCTGGATTCGCAGAGCCGGAGGAGGCTTTACAATCACTGTCTTATCTAGGAGGCAACATTTGTATTTATAAAACATATCTACATATTGCGTAAATGTGTATATACACTCACCGGCCACTTTATTAGGTACACCTGTCCAACTGCTCGTTAACGCAAATTTCTAATCAGCCAATCACATGAAACGGGGAAGAAAGGTGATTTAAGTGACTTAAGTGAAACTGTTGATCTACTGGCATTTTCAAGCACAACCATCTCTAGGGTTTACAGAGAATGGTCTGAAAAAGAGAAAATATCCAGTGAGCGGCAGTTCTGTGTGCACAAAAGCCTTGTTGATGCCAGAGTTCAGAGGAGAATGGCCAGGCTGGTTCCAGCTGATAGAAAGGCAACAGTAACTCACAAAACCACTCGTTACAATCGAGAAATGCCTTAGAGCATGCCTTAGAGCAAGTTCTGAAGGCAAAAGAGGGTCCAACCCGATACAAGGAAGGTGTACCTAATAAAGTGGCTGGTGAGTGTACAGTATATATACCATTTGTCTATCTATCTATCTATCTATCTATCTATCTATCTATCTATCTATCTATCTATCTATCTATCTATCTATCTATCTATCTATCTATCTATCTATCTATCTATCTATCTATCTATCTATCTATCTATCTATCTATCTATCTATCTATCTATCTATCTATCTATACATGTAGATAGATATATATGGATAGGTTTGTTTTTAATTAGACAAATAAAAATAAATACAGACAAAAAGTTAAAATGTAAATGGACAAAATAAAACTAAGAAGTATTTAAATCTCTGAATTACTAACTATGACTGCATCTAAGACATATTAAATGATCGATTAACAGGCATTCTAACCACCTGGTTAGACAGTTGTTTTATTTTCTTGACAGAGAGAGTTTGTTGGTTGCATGGAATTATTATAAATAAATAATTGAAATATAAAATACGCACTGAGCACGTCGAGCTCGGCAGTGATGGTGATTTTGCTGTTGTTGACAGTGCAGGTGTACTGGCCACTGTCATTGAGCGAGGCGTTACTGATCTGTAGAGAACCGTCAGATAACTGAATCATCCTCTGATTGGCTACAAGAGCGCCCCAGGACTCTCCCTCCCTGTCAACACACAAAATAATCATTTTACTCTCTTCACATGGACGCAGCATTTCAACAACAACAATATTTAGAAATGCTGACTATAGAGTGTGATTTTGCCCATGTGCCCTAATGGACTTCCCACAAAGCAGCTTCCCCCCAGCAATAATCAGGACAGCTGGCTGGAGCAGTTCTGGCATGTGGGGAAAAGACTCCCTACAGGATCCAGTCTGTCTCACCATGTGACATTGGGCAGAGGAGATCCAAAGGTCTCGCAAGCCAATTCAGTGGTCTGTCCCTCTGCCACGGAGTACATGAGGCCGTCTTCTGTCAGAATCTGAGGAGGCAGCTCTAGAGAAGCAGAATAAAAAACACTGATATTGACTTTTAGGATTCTCCACATACATTTTTAAACATTGTGCTGCAATGCAGTTATGTTCTAGGTGGTTGCAGGTACAGTGTCCTTCACTAATATAGGCACCATTGGTGAAGATGAGAAAAGAATGCTGAGAAAAGAATGCTGAGAAAAAATATATATTGTTGCTTGAGCTTTTTGTTGTTGTTGTTGAAAACCTTTGAAACTATCTATGGTGGTCTTGGTGACTTTAGACAGTTGAACAGTCCTTCTGATAGTGTTTTGAGACAAGACATTTTATAGACATTTCTTAAGTATTGTCCTGACAATGAAAAGATGGCTTCTGTGTTACCACATTCTGCATGTCTGTGAAATAGTAGATCATGGTTAAACAGTGTTGGGCAAGCTACATGAAAAATTTAGTGAGCTAAGCTATTAGTTACTCAACTTAACATGTAGCTTAACTACACTAAAAGCTACCCTCTGGAAAATGTAGCAAGCTAAGCTAAAAGCTACTTGGCAAAAGTAGCTTAGCTACATCTAAGCATTTTTTGAAAGTTTCATTCAATGAAACATTTGAAGCAAAATTGTTCAGTTCAATTATTTACTGCAAATAACACGCTGGACTAAACAGAAACAAATTATAGCATATAACAGCAAAAACAACAAAAAAATCCAATAAAATTAGGTGTTTCATATTTAAAATACTATAGTAATTTATAGGTCAGGAAATATTTAGGAATAATCATTATATTGTATATATTGATATATTATATTGTATACAACTCTTCATTAATGAATAACACTACATAATGTAGTGTCATTATTAACTATCATGAACTAATAGTAATTACTGATACCAGTAATCATTAACAGTTTTCCACCACAGTAAACTTACATACATACATACATATAAACACACACGCACACGCACACACATATATATAGTTGAAGTCAGAATTATTAGCCCCCCTGTTTATTTTTTTCCCTAATTTCTGTTTAACGGAGAAAAGAGATTTTTCAACACATTTCTAAACATAATAGTTTTAATAACTCATTTCCAATAACTGAATTATTTTATCTCTGCCATGATGACAGCAAATATTATTAGACTAGATATTTTTCAATACACTTCTATACAGCTTAAAGTGACATTTAAAGGCTTAACTAGGCAGGTTATGGTAATTAGGCAAGCTATTGTATAATGATATTTTGTTCTGTCTGACTATCGAAAAAAATATATATAGCTTAAAGGGGCTAATAATTTTGACCTTAAAATGGTTCATAAAAAACTAAGTACTGCTTTTATTCTAGCTGAAATGAAACAAATAAGACTTATAAAACAAATAAGAAAAAATATTATCAGAGATACTGTGAAAATTTCCTTGCTCTGTTAAACATCATTTGGGAAATTTTTCAAAAAGAAGAAAAAATTCAAAGGGGGCTAATAACTCTGACTTCAACTGTATATGTATGTATGTATGTATGTATGTATGTATGTATATATATATATATATATATATATATATATATATATATATATATATATATATATATATATATATATATATATATATAAATATATATATATATATATATATATATATAAATATATATATATATATATATATATATATATATATATATATATAAATATATATATATATATATATATATATATATATATATATATATATATATATATATATATATATATATATATATATATATATATATATATATATATATATATATATATATATATATTCCACAGTACATTAATTTGAGTACTTCACTATTGTGTAGTTCAAAAACATTATAGTACTTACTATAAATTAGTAAAGTATTTTTAGAGCACAGCATCAGAATTATCATTATTGCGTCTTAACTTCTAGAGGTATGGTCACGTCACTTATTGATTCACGATTGGCAAATGTAGCTTGTGTGGATGCTGCTGCGCTACTTGCTTAAAATAATAGCTTTGCTACTGAAAAGCTATTTGATTTAGAAAGTAGCAACGCTACCGCCACGCTACTGAGAAATGTAGTTAAGCTAGTAGCTGCCCAACACTGGTTAAACAGTTTCCTTTTTCTTGTCACCCAGGTGTATTTAAAGAGTTAGTTTACCCACAAATTAAATATATTTTTTTAATTTCACACCCTCATGTCATTCAAATCCCCTTAGGCCTTTGTTCAAGATATTTCAGATGAAATCAGAGAGCTCTCTAGTCCTCTATAGACAGCAACCATTAGATTTTCACACTTCAGAATAAGAACCTAAAATATTTTTAAAACATCCCATGGGATTTCAGTGGCTCATACAAAGCGCCAAGAACACTTTTGTGTGCCGTACAGGACATCAAAATGTTTGCTTGTCTTCCGCATCTGATCAGGGTATACATTTACTACGGACTTTTACTTACTTGTTTGTCATGCTGCTGACTCTAATGGCAATACATTGTACTACCCATAGTAAATATGCACCTTGATGTCCTCACAAGGTAGAGAGATCTTTGGCACATAAAGCCTTTTTGTTAATATTTTAAGCATTTTTTTCACAGCCTTTGCACAACTGTACCAAGGCTGACAATATTAATGGAGGGCACTGAATGCTACTGTTTAAGTCTTTGATAATCTAATCACTGGATGATGCTTTAGAAAGCACCACAACAAAAATATATCAATTTATTTGCTTTTTTAAACATCCTTACCTATAACATAGACATAGGCATTGATGAGGACAGATCCATGTTTACTGGCTGCTTTACACTGAAAAACCGCAGTGTCGCTGAGTTCCACATTCTTCAGAGTGAGAACGCCATGTTTCACGCTGCGTCGGGGGTCTGGATCAATATCTATGACAGCAAAATGACACCTCAGTATGTCGATACAAGACTGTAAATCAATGTCTCATATCTCAAGTGAACAGAGAAAGATTATTCAACATCTGTAAGCAAAATATATATTACAACTAATTCACAAACCTTTTTATATATGTCTATGGTTTGTTTTAATAGATCATATCATGCTTTCTACACTTTAGCCATCCTTTAAAGTGTAATGTTGCTGTTTGAGAATAAAAAGCACAAGTCCTTAATGGTCCCTGAAGTTTCACATCACAATAATTAAAATATTTCCCACCTGAGGGCATGAGGCCTGTTTGAGATGGATTAATAATGTGCTGTCGCCAAATTCACAGATCTAATATATTTATTAGATCACATGCAATTTCTTCCCAAACATGTTTACATTCACAGAAAATAAAAAACATACACAATATATAAATATAAACAATAATTTTCTGTGCTTTATCCTAGGCTAAACATGCTTGTTGTACATGTGCAGATATGATGGAGCTTATAAATTATGTTAAGGAGTACAAACACAAATCTAATATCTGCTGCTAGCAGAAGTTTGTATTAAACTAATGGCAACACCATGACTATGATGGGGAAACTAGGCATGCTTAAGACTTCGGTCTTTTTTATGCTCACATGTTGTGACATCTTATCCTGTATTGGATTTGTTTAGTTGTCTTTTATCCATGATGTGTAAATTAGGCTTGGGCGGTATCCAAATTTTGATACCGTCAAACCTCCTCCCTATTTTACCTCGGTATCCGGTATTACCGTGCATAATAAAAAAATTATGATGTAAGGCTCAGACAGCGTCACCAAACTGTTGACTTGTGCCTAAACCATTCAGATACTGAATACCGTATATGGTATATATAATATCGGGAGTGATATTGTTAGACCACGCGCCCGCTCCCGTTCAAATTACACCAGAGTTATTGACCGCTCCAGCGCTTTATTCGGAAATTTATTCCCGCACCGCAAGAAATCTGGTCGGGTCCCACGGGTCCCGTGGTACAGCAACGGGAATGCAGACCTCTAGTTCGTATTTACCACGTCTCCCTTCTCGTTTGATCGAAACCCGAAATACTGCCAAACTGCAGAGGTTGTGTTCTTTTTCGAGACCAGGTCACTTGGTGCGCGACTCGCCATCTTACCTCACCTCTCTCTCTCTCCTCCACATGGTCCCGTGATGACAATCACGCATACGCATTTTTAGGCATTAAATAAATAATATTTAATACTTGTCTCCTTTATAAGTGCATTGTTTTTTATGACGGTATAACGGTATTGAAACTGACACGTTGCTATTTTTAGATTCCACGGTATACCATATTACCATATTACCATATAACCGCCCAAGCCTAGTGTACATATATCAGTCAATTTGACCAGAGTTTGGAAGGGGACTGTATCCAGTTGTTTGATGTGCACATACAGTAGCTTTGAACAGCAGTGTTCACACGTATTCATTCATTCATTTTCTTTTTGGCTTAATCCCTTTATTAATCAGTGGTCGCCACAGCAGAATGAACCGCCAACTTATCCAGCACGTTTTACACAGCAGATGCCCTTGCAGCTGCAATCCATCACTGGGAAACACTCATACACTCTCATTCACACACATACACTACAGACAATTTAGCTTACCCAATTCACCTATAGCACATGTCTTTGGACTTGTGGGGGAGCACCCGGAAGAAACCCACACGAACACAGGGAGAACATGCAAACTCCACACAAAAATGCCAACTGACCAAGCCGAGGCTCGAACCAGCAACCTTGTTGCGTGTGCGAACACCCTATGTGTGAGAACACCCTACAGCATGGATTGTATTGACAAAGTGTTAGTTACCAGAAAGTAGGATGCCATTGATGCTCCAGGTGACCTCAGGTTTGGGAATGCCGTCAGCCTTACATTCCAGTTTGACGGTCTCTCCTGGGGCATACAGTTGGCTCTTTGGTTCTTTAATCCAATACGGAGCAGCTGGATCACCACAAAACACAAACAACCAATCACAGAAAGTCTCTGCCAAGCAAAGTAACCAATATGTTTCTATCAAGCAATAAGGAATCATACACTGCAAAGCAAACGCCGTAACTCTGTAACGGCTTGACTGAAGTTTAATTTTGAGTTCACACCCTGCATCTAAATGTAAATGTGCAGATGAAGTGACCCGACAGTGTGAAGAATACCGTACCTTCCACTGTGACTCTGTAGGTGTGAGTGCTCATGCCCTGTGGATTGGTTGCCGTACATTGGTACTCGCCACCATCAGTCTCTGAGATATTTTGAAAGCGCAGAACTCTGTCATTGCTATCTTTGGTGGTGCGTGACTCAGACAGGACTCCATCTTTCCTGATCCACTGGATACTGGGAGAGGGGCTAATAAATAAAAAGAATAGTATGTAAACAAATAAGAGACTTTTAAAATAAGCACAACTTTGGGTCTGGGGTTAGTTTGACCTACAGGCCCTGAACGATGCACTCCAGCTCCAGGTTTTGTCCGCTGAGCACCAGGTAGGAGCTGCTGGAGCCAGTGGGACGCATCATCTGTGGTCTTCTGTTCCGCACCACTGAGTTTGCTGCAGATACAAAAACTGAGTTACTGAGGGAACTGAGGGAACTGCTCCAGTAAGTGGATGTCCAAGGGGAATAATGCTGAGCAAGACAGCAATAATCAGTTATAATAAACTAGTCTTATTCTCAGTAATGATCTCTGATGACATTAAACATAAAGCCGGATAGATGGATAGAATGGAAGAACAGTAGCCGATGAGAACACGATATATACAGTGGTGTGAAAAAGTGTTTTGTCTCCCTACTGTTTCTCACACTCTAATGTTTCAGATCATCAAACAAATGTAAATATTATTCTCATGAAGACACATCTTGAGGATTCCCATGACTTTTGGGAAAAAGTGGACTGACGAGACAAAAGTTAAACTTTGTGGAATTTGTGTGTCCCATAATGTGTGAAGTAAAAGCAACACCACATTTCAATAAAAGAACACCATACCAACAGTAAAATGTGCTAATGTGATGGTCTGGGGCTGTTTTGCTGCCTCAGACGTGGAAGACTTGATGTGATAAATGAATGTTCTAAAACCAGTGTGCCAAAATATTTTGAAGGAGAATGTCCAGCCACTTGTTAGTGACCTCAAGCTGAAGTGAACTTGGGTTCTGCAGCAGGAAAATGATCCAAGGCAGACCAGCAAGTCCACTTCTGAAGGGTTGATGAACTTTGGTGTGGCCTAGTCATAGTCTTGACCTGAATCCAATTGAGATGCTGTGACACGACCTTAAAAAGGCAGTTTTTCAAAGAGGGTAAAACAATTCTGCAAAGCTGAGAGGGCCAAAATTCCTCCACAGCACTTTGAAAGACTCATTGAAAGTTTTTTTGGGGTGAGCCAACCAGTTATTAGCCTTAGGAAGCAAACACTTTTACATACAGGGCTATGTAGTGATGTATTTTGTTTTCTCTTAAGAATAAAAAAGCATTCAATTCAAAACTGCATGATGTGTTTTTGTTTTGTATCTGTTATCTTTGACTAATATTTAAATATGTTTGATTACATGAAACATTAAGTGTGACAAACATATAGATAGAAACATATAGATAGATATAGATAGATAGATAGATAGATAGATAGATAGATAGATAGATAGATAGATAGATAGATAGATAGATAGATAGATAGATAGATAGATAGATAGATAGATAGATAGATAGATAGAACTACGGATAGATGGATGGATGGATGGATGGATGGATGGATGGATGGATGGATGGATGGATGGATGGAAGGACGGACGGACAGATGGACGGACGGACGGACAGACAGACGGACAGATGGATGGACGGACAGACAGACAGACGGACGGACGGACGGACGGACGGACGGACGGACGGACGGACGGACGGACGGAAGGACGGACGGACGGACAGATGGACGGACGGACAGATGGACGGACGGACAGATAGATGGACGGACGGACGGACGGACAGACGGACAGACGGACAGACGGACAGACGGACAGACGGACAGACGGACAGACGGACAGACGGACAGACGGACAGACAGACAGACAGACAGATAGATAGATAGATAGATAGATAGATAGATAGATAGATAGATAGATAGATAGATAGATAGATAGATAGACAGATAGATAGATAGACAGATAGATGGATAAATGGATAGATACTTACAGGAAGTAACAGTGAGTTTGATTGGCTCTTTGAGCTTGATGACGCGTGCGCTGGGGAACTGAATGTTGCAGGTGTAGTCATCTCTACTGTCTGTCACAGTCACATGAGAGAAGTACAGGTTCCCATCGCGACCCTGAATCACACGCTCATTTTGCTGAATGTGCCGCAGCTCTGAAACAGAGAGATGCAGAAATATAGATAATGCTGAGATGCAGTTCATGTTTACCATAATAAAGCAGGAGAAAGTAAAAACAGACTAACTCTTGTCCATCCAGTGGATGACCGGAGCTACAGTGCCGTTAGGAGGATTACAGGGAAGCACCACACTCTCTCCTTCCTCCACCTTTTTTGTGATGATCTTCTCCTTCTGTAGAGTGGGAGTGTCTGAAAGAGAGAAGCAATTCAACCTACATCACATTTATTTAATAATTTGGAGTCAGTAAGTTTTTTTGAAATGTTTTCGAGTCTCTCAAAAATACAGTATAAACTATAATTTTTTGTATTATAATAGTGTAAATATTATTTGGATATATGTGACATCCCAGCCTATGTGCGTGTGGTGTTGGCTATGTCTGTGTTTGTTTGTGTGCATGTGTGCGTGTGTGTGACGTCCCGGCCTATGGGCTTTGAGTGCTTTGGCATTTCAGTCTATTGGATGTGTGTTTGTGTGTGTGGTGTCCCAGCCTATCAGCGGTGATTGTGTGTGTTTCAGTTACAGGTTGGACATGATGTGATTGGTACACAGGTGCCACTCGTTGGGACATGGATATAAAGAGTGGTTGGTGTACTCGTAAGCACGCTGGAATTCTGAGTGATCACCTTGGCATGGAGCTCAAGTAAGCTGTGTTGATCCCTTTTTGGCCCTGACTCTTCTTTTCGTTTACTTTAATTTATTTATGTCATTGTTATGTTAAAATAAATGTTATTTTGCCCGTGATGGTCGCGTCTCATTTTTTTATGTTGCAACGGAACTATAAAAGAAACAATGGTCGTGTAGTGTAGTGGGGAGTGCTGTCGCCTAACAGCAAGAAGGTTGCTGGTTCGAGTCCTAGCTTGGTCAGTTGGTGTTTTTGTGTGGAGTTTGCATGTTCTCTCCGTGATCTCTCGTGGGGGTTTCCTCCTTATGCTCCGGTTTCACCCACAAGTCCAAAGACTATAGATGAATTGGGTAGGCTAAATTGTCCTTAGTGTATGTTTGTGAATGAGAGTGTATGGATGTTTCCCAGTGATGGGTTGCGGCTGGAAGGGCATCTGCTGCGTAAAACATATGATGGATAAGTTGGAGGTTCATTCCGCTGTGGCGACCCCAGATTAATAAAGGGATTAAAATTAATAAAGCTGAAAATGAATGAAAGGAACAATGTGTATTTAACAATTTGTTTGTAACATTATAAATGTCTAAATAACACTTTTTTTCTTTTAATTCATGCTTGCTGATTAAAAATCATGGTTATATATATAAAATAATTTACTCGACTAATCTAGGGCAACTTCATTGATTTAAATAGTTTTTTTCAATGTGGATAAGAGCATTTGAAACTAACTATTTGAAACTATTTTAACTTTCCACAATACTTTATCATTTCAAATTCACAGATAGCTTGACTGACTGACAGCCTGGCTTGCTGGCTGACTGACAGACAGACAGACAGACAGACTGACTGACTGACTGACAGACAGACAGATAGCAGGACAATGATTCAAAGCACACCAGCAAGTCCACTTCTGAATGGCTGACGAAAAAGTAAAATGAAGACTTTGGAGTGGCCTAGTCATAGCCCTGAACTGAATCCAATTAAGATGCTGTGGCATGACCTTAAAAGGGTATTTTTTTCAAAGGTGGTAAAACAGTTCTGCAAAGATGAGAGGGCCAAAATTCCTACTAAATAAAAATAATAATAATAATTCCTTACATTAATTTAGCACTTTTCTGGACACTCAAAGAGCTTTACACATTGGGGGAATCTCCTCATCCACCACCACCAAGGCTTTTCATACATTTCATCCTGGGAATCCGGCGTGTTAATTTCTAGCATGTAATTATACTCTGCACAGCTGACAAAACAAATGAACCATGATTAAAAACCTTATCTAGTCCACCATGTCTTGGCTTGAATTGATACGCAATAGGTGTGTGGTGGCATACATATTAATATGGCCAACACCAGCTGTGTGTGTGTAGCTCATATTATGTGTGCTATTGTTAGCCCAGCTCCCACGGAGTACTCTGACTTCCAGCATGCATTAAACCCAGGAGTGCCCGTCCCCGCTGGCACACTTACACCACTCACACCCGGTTTCTGAGGTAACCGTTGTCAGGGAAACTGCCAGAGAGGTCGAGACACAGTAAGGTAGACAGGTAGATCACTAGATAGTGAGGCAAGCGACTGTTGTGTTGTTGATTTTTGCTGGTGTGTTTGATTGCTAATTGGCAAGCGATCTGGGATTTTTATTAGTTGAGGAATTCCTCGAACTGCCAAGCGTGACTGGCACACACAATGAGCTGTAATTTTCGTCTAAATGACATTTTTGCGCGTGTGACTCAACAGGGGACGGGGGGCCTGATTTGGGGTTGTTATCTGCTGTGCACCAGATTCTCTCTACAGAAAACTCTCCACATGTGGTAAAGTCACAGATATCAAACAGCCAATCGTGAGTGTGCTGCGGTAATAAGTGACTTACTCTCTGTGACGATGCGAGCCTCATTAGACACCGCCGTGCCGAGCTCGTTAGAGGCATAGCAGTTGTATCTGCCCTGGTACTGGTGAATGGGCCCATCTTTGGCTGTCAGTGAAAAAGTGCCAGAATCTCGGGATACAGAGAGGTCGGGGTCTTTAGAGGGGTCAAACTCCACACCATCTTTCACCCAGCGGAACCTGGTAACAACGTAGAAATAAAGCAGAGTCGTTTTAACATGATAGAGAACAATAACATCTTTAATAAAATTATCTATATGTAACCCACCGGTCCTACTGCACCCATCCCGTTCTGAGCTGGGATCGAACCGGTGATTCTTTATATGGGAGCTGGTTGCTCTAACAAGGAGGCTAAAGACCACGGCCCCTAATATCTGTCGCTAGAGCACCTTTAAAGGTGAGAGGAGTGATGTTTACCTGCATAGCACTTCGCTAACTGGCCTCTGTTACACCCCCACCCTCAAACGACACTCCCATCCGGGACGAGCCCCCACATGTAACCTGCAGCCATCCTGTTCTGAGCTGGGATCGAACCGGTGATTCTTTGTATGGGAGTCGGTTGCTCTAACAAACAAGCTAAAGACCATGGCCCCTAGTGACTGTCGCTAGAGCACCTTTAGAGGTCAGAGGAGTAAGGTTTAACTGCATAGCACTTCGCTAGCTGGCCTCCATTAAATATATTTAGCTGAAGTCAAAATTATTAGCAGGTAAAGTTGTGATTCTTTTTTTTTTATTATTTCCCAATTTCTCTTTAACAGAGAGAATTTTTTTCTACACATATTTTAAATAGCCACATATTCTAATAGCCAATGGCTTTTGTGTTTGCCATGATGACAGTACCTAAAACTTAACTTGGTTAATTAGGTTAACATGGCAAGTTAGGTTTATTAGCCATCATTGGACAACAGCGTTCGTTCTGTAGCCAATCAAGAGGAAAAGATTCTTAAGGGCGCTAATAGTACTGACCTTTTTGAATTGTCAAAAAAGTAGCAAAGAAAAAAAAAAAAACTTTTATTGCAGCCAAATTAAAACTAATGAGACTTTCTCCAGAAGAAAATAAAATGATAGGAAAAACTGAAAATTTTCTGGCTTCATTAAACATCACTAAATATATATATTTATATATATATATATATATATATATATATATATATATATATATATATATATATATATATATATATATATATATATATATATATATTAACAGAACACCTGAATCATTAGCCACCATGTACACTGTATAAAATGCAGGGTTCCACACTATTCATTCATGTTGTCCCAACAAAAATTAAGTTAATGTAACACATTTAATTCGATTGAACTTGAAACAATTAAGTTGTTCCAAAAATTTGAAGAATTGTGTTGTTTCAGGTCATTTTACATAAGTAGTTTGAACAAGCAGCAAAAACACATTTCTAAACATAATAGTTTTAATAACAAAATTTTATTTTATCTTTGCCATGATGACAGTAAATAATATTTGACTAGATATTTTTCAAGACACTTCTATACAGCTTAAAGTGACATTTAAAGGCTTAATTAGGTTAACTAGGCAGGTTAGGGTAATCAGGCAAGATATTGTATAACAATTGTTTGTTCTGTAGACTATCAAAAAAATATATAACTTAAAGGGGCTAATAATTTTGACCTTAAAATGGTTTTTAAAAAATTAGGAACCACTTTTATTCTAGCTGAAATAAAACAAATAAGACTTTCTCCAGAAGAAAAAATACTGTGAAAATTTCCTTACTCTGTTAAACATCATTTAGGAAATATTTTAAAAAGAAAAAAAATTCAAAGGGGGGCAAATAATTCTGACTTCAACTGTATACTCTTTCATAGCATACAAACCTTGCAGCTAACAGTCATCACTAGAAAACACAACACTAGATGTATTATGATGTAATATAATGCATTATGTTTAGTGTATCTAGATACTGGTTCCTATTATAGTGTACAGTAACAGTGGATCATACAAGAATGCAGTTCAAAATACAAATAACTGGTGTAACTGTGCTGTTATGAATACTAACGTGGGAGGGGGATTCCCAGTGGCATCACAGGTGAGCGTGATGTCATCAGCCGAAAAGGTGGTGACAGATTTTGGCTGGGCCGTAATCACCGGGGGGCTTTTCACTGCACACAATCACACACCAAACAATCAATTACACAGAGCGTTCCTGTGAGCTGTGAAGTTAGCAAAGCAACACCCTAAAAATAGGAGACATCTCTTCTCACATAATAAGTCAGCTTCAGATGTGGAAGACATATTAGTCACAGTAGTTAAGCAGCCTCTCTGCTGACCTGCTGTAATCACAACATTGTTTTGAACTGAGGGAGGACTGGAAGGTCTCGGTTCTCCAATAAGCATTAACGAGCCCCCTGTAAGGACCTATTTCATGCACCTGTTAATTTGAAATAATTTAAAAATGATTTGGGGCTTTTAGCCATTTCAAAATGTGTCCAAAGAAAATATTTTTAAAAATCACATTTAAATCCTTTTTTAGTCATATCTCATTCATTTGTGTCAGTAGATTTTAATTACTATACTTATTTTTGCAGATTAGTCAAACATTTGTTAAAATAAACACAAAATGTTACATTTTTTATTCAAATCTAAATTCTAAAGGTTATTAAAGAGAGATTAGTTAATATATAATTACATAAAATACTTTATTCTACCAATTATTATTATTATTATTATTATTTGCTATTATTATTATTTGCTATTATTATTATTTGCTATTATTATTATTATTATTATTATTATTATTATTATTATTATTATTATTATTATTATTATTATTATTATTATTATTATTTGCTATTATTATTATTATTATTATTATTTGCTATTATTATTATTATTATTATTATTATTATTATTATTATTTGCTATTATTATTATTATTATTATTTGCTATTATTATTATTATTATTATTATTATATATTTTCAGTTAAAACTTTTCACTTTGATGTGCTAAAAAACTATTTAATTTTAAATTCATCACGTATTCAATTTTTGTGCTAGAAATGTATATAAAAAATTCACACTTCATTAAATAATTCCTCATTTGCACATTTAAAAATAGGACTTTAATGGACAACATTATATAAAAATAATAATATTCAATACAATAAGTGCTTTCATTTCTTCAGGGTATCGAGACGTAAATTCATTATTTGTAATTAAATGGACCACTAAAAGTGGATCTTGAATTGTCAATCTTTGAAAAACCGAACCAGTTTTTTAAGGGGTAACAGAAAAATGTAATACATTTAATGCATGGCAACAAAAAGCAAATTGTATTTAAAATTTGTAAAATCAAAACAACTCAACAACCACAGACCACCACAGAGTTGAGTTTCCTTCTAAACCTCATCAAGGATTTGAAGCAAGAGCCATTGAATTTCCACAACTTAAACACCTGATTTGTTCCAACAGGTAAAAGAATATCATCCATTAGAAACTCTCGAGTCAAATGAAGAGTGCAGTAAAGAGTGAGTAGGTAATACATGGAGATTAGGTGAGCCCAAGATGTTCTCTAAGTGTGGGTTGTTTTACGGATGAAGGGCCTAGGAAAGCATTAGAGGGCAGAGAGAAATAGAGACTAGAGGAATGAATAAAAGAGGAAGACAGCGAGAGCGTAAACGATTAGTGATGTAATCTACGGACAGAGCCACTGAGGCAATAAACAAGTGCTTATTCTAGACAGATAACAACGCTGATGTCCTGGAATGGTGAGAGAGTGCTCAGACTTTCCACACCATTCATTAGATTTAGAAGCAAATGTTTGTGGTTTTCAAAGAACCTACACTTTGCTTCAGTGCAGAGACACCAGGGCACATCTGTCTAGGCTTTTTGTTAATTAAATAAAATATTCATTCATTCATTCATTATGTCTGTCTTTATTTTTCATTTATCATACTGTCTGTCTTTCTTTCTTTCTTTCGTTAATTGTCTATTGTTCGTTCACAAATTCATCCTGTCACACTAAATTTTCTGTCTGTGATTGTTTCATTCCTTCATTAATCCATTGTTTTTATACAATTCATTCATTCATTAGGTTTGTCATTCATTCATTCATTGTTTGTCTATCATTTATTTATTCATTCATTCTTCTTGCTTGACATTCATTCATTCTGTCATTGTATTCCATTAATTGCTTTCTATATATGAGCCTGTGATTATTTTATTTGTTTGCCTGACATACATTCATTCATTCATGTTTGCTTGACATTTATTCATTGTTTGTCATTCATCTGTTCATTCATACATTATTTTTACCTGACATTCGTTCGTTCATTCATTCATTCATTCATTCATTCATTCATTCATTCATTCATTCATTCATTCATTCATTCATTCATTCATTCATTTTTGCCTGACATTCATTCATTCAGTCATATTTGTCATTCATCCATTGTTAGTCATTCATCTGGTTGTTCATTTATTATGTTTGCCTAACATTCGTTTGATCGATCATTCATTCATTTATTGATTAACTGATTAATTCATTCATTCATTGTTTGCCTGACATTCATTCATTCATTCCTTATGTCTATCATTTATAATACTGTCTGTCTTTCTTTATTTGTCTGTTCATTAACCATCCAAGTAAGTCTGTATTCCTGGTCATCCATCCATCCATCCATCCATCCATCCATCCATCCATCCATCCATCCATCCATCCATCCATCCATCCATCCATCCATCCATCCATCCATAATTCTATCAGTCATTCTTTTCCATTGATTTTATTCTTTCTTTCTTTCTTTCTTTCTTTCTTTCTTTCTGTTGTTTATTTATTAATTCATCATTTCATTCTATAAATTTTCTGTCAGAGATTATTTCATTTCGTCATTAATCCATTCTTTGCATGTAATTCATTCATTCATTATGTTCATTGCTTGACATTAATTAATTCATTCATTCACTCATTAATTAATTAATTAATTCATTCTATTTTATCAATTGCATTCTATATATCTACCTGTAATTATTTCATTCATTCATTCATCTGTTCGTTCATTCATTATTTTTGCCTGACATTCATTCATTCATTCATTCATTCATTATGTTTGCCTGACATTCGTTCAATCGTTCGTTCATTCATTCATTAGATTTGCCTGAAATTCCTTCAATTGATCAATCGGTTGATCGTTCATTCATTCAGTTTGTTCATTCATTTGTATCTTGTTCAATCTATCTATCTAACAGCAATAGTGGTTCAGGGTCTAGTTGAGCGTAATGAGGACATAATAAACCATGGATTAAAAAAATACTGTAAAAAAATTCCAGCAATCCCTGATGATAGACCATCTTATGGACCATTAACCAGTATGACTGGAGGTATGGCCACCAGTCACCCATTAACAGAAGATCATTAATTTTTAAAAGACTCATGCCTTAATGCACCCTCCAATTTTTCTAAATTATTCCCACACTTCTGAATATAACAAACAAATTTCTCAGTTGATCGGCTTGGGCTGTTGCTGCAGGCTGTCTTCCGTTATTAGATTAAGTCTGGGAAATGTTAGTGCAATAGAGTCAGTACATGCAAAACCACAATATACATGTCAGAAATACTCACAGTCTCTTATTTTGTCTGTTCATCGAGTCAGCAGGGGGAAATAAGAAATACTTTAGTTTAAATTAATTCACACTGAAAAACATGCGCAGGAACACTTAGAATCATGCACACACATACACAGACTGTACATATACAATTATTATTCTTAAATTACAAGCTAATTACAACACCCTACAATGAATCCAAACCCCTACAGACACTTTTTGACATTCTTAGATTTTAATTAAGATATTACTTATCTAAAGTGTTTTCTAATGAGGATTTTCCTCACAAGCATTTATAAGGTTTTAATATTTTTACAAAAACATTTTTTAAATTTTGGCAGGCTCATCACTAAGGTTGGTACTATTGGTTTCTATTATTTTTATTAACTTATTTAAAGTGCACCTATTTTACCTCTTTTACAAGATGTAAGATAAGACTTTGGTGTCTCCAGAATGTGTATGTAAAGTTTCAGCTCAAAATACCCATCAGATTATTTATTATAAACTGTAGAATCTCCCAATTTTGGTGTCTGAGTATAGTGCAGCTGTATTTGTAGCCTGTGCCATTAAATCTAAATGAGCTGCTTCTCCCAGCCCACCACTCCGACGTGTGTGTCTGCTTCTCATCAAATAAGTAAGTTTATATGATGAATTTACTGTGGAGTCTATTCAAGCCTTTCTGAAACGATGAGTCACACATAAATTCCTTTTGCAGTACATACACACACATATATGCGTGTTTAGGCACGTTGTTATGGAGGCATGGCAACTGTCAACCAATTCGGTCAGAGGAGAAAACCGAACTCCTATGTCACTTTGCGGTGGGCCTCAAAATCACTGGGATTTGGGTCCTATTTTAATGACAGTGTTTATATCACTCCAGTGGGCACACTATACCTACACGCAGTTCTGTCTGTCCAAACAGCTTACAAAAGTTGATTTTCATCATAGGTGCTCATTAAATAAGTTTTAAAAAAGATTTTCTGTCCAAAAATTGTATTTCCAAAAATTGTATAGCACGTTTACATTTCTCTAAGATTGGAAATATTTCTATAACCATAATCATACTTAATAAATGTGAAATAATTTAACAATTTTAATTGAATCTTTTTCATTTAAAGATATTTTAATGACAAATTCAGTTAATTCCCTGAAAAAGCAGATCAGAGAAATATTCATGACACAAATGCAATGGCCTCATCGCAATCATGTTTATGACAGATTTATGACAAGTTGTGTAGTCTTGGTTATGTCAATTTGTCATGACAAAGACACTGACAGGTAGTAAGTAGAAAGTAGGTAGTAAGTAATGTGTATTTATATAGCGCATTTATTTTGTATGGCCATACACCCAAAACGCTTCACAATCATGAGGGGGGTCTCTCCACACCACCATCAGTGTGCAGCATCCACCTGGATCATGCGACGGCAGCCACAAGACAACGGCACTAGTGCGCTCACCACACACCAGTTATAGGTGGAGTGGAGAAACAGTGATAGAGCCAATTCGGTAGATAGGGATGATTGGGAGGCCATGTTCATAAGGGCTGATTGAATGAATTTTGCCAGGATCAATTTTGTCACTTTATGAGAAGTGCCATGGGATTTTTAATAACCACAGAGAGTCAGGACCTCGGTTTATTGTCTCATCCGAAAGATGGCACTCACTGACAGTATACTGTCCCCTTCACTATACCGGGGCATTAGGACTCACACAGAGCGCAGGTTGAGTGCCCCCTGCTGGCCTCACTAACACCACTTCCAACAGTAACCTAGTTTTTCCATCTGGTCTCCCATCCAGGTACTGACCAGGCTCAGCCGTGCTTAGCTTTAGTGAGTAACCAGTCTTGGGCTGATGTATTTATTTATGCCAAGTTGCCATGAAGACATCTCAAGCAATGTCATCTTAGGATTAAAAATAACATAACTGAGTGAATGACATGTGTCATGTCATAATTATAAAAGTGTCATTGTCAGTCTTATAAACACCTCCTTCAAGTAAAGTGTTACCAAGATTATTATGATTCTCACCAGAACCAGAACAAAACCCCACATCCCCATTAGCCTTAACCCTAACTCCCCCTTTTTTTAAAAAACAAAACCAATGTTTGTGATAGTATGATTACACTGTTTGGAAACGAAACAAAGACAACACATGATGCCAGCTCAGACACCTGGACTGTAGATCAGCTGGCCAGTGAGAGATAACAAGCTGCTGGCAAAGCAGAGCTAAAATAAACTCCCTATTTAGCTATTTTGACTTCAGCCTTTCTCTCCAGGATTGCTCGGTACCGCAGTCCCAACAACTTAATAAGAAAACAAATGCAGCGATCTTCTAAAACTGCAACACAAGCACAGAAATACAGAGAGAGGGACGGAGCTTTAGTTCAGAGCATATGGACTGGATTGTGTTTGCTATCCCCATTTTAATGTGGGTCAGTTATCGATCTCAATGATAACATCCATGTCCACCTTTCTCATTTAAAGGTCACTAATTGAAAGTCAAAAGAAGCCGTGACCTTTAATGTAGGAGGTGTAACTCTGCGCTGACATCTCATTCTGCTGCATTTCAGTTTTGTGGTTTTCATCATCTAGGCGTTTTCCTCTTCTGTTTGAGTGTGTGTGTGTGTGTGTGTGTGTGTGTGTGTTTAAATGAGTGGAAAAGAGAAATGCTCTGTTACACCGGCTGCAATCTTAAACTGCAGCTGTACAATAATAGCAGTGCTGTTTTTAGCTTTAGGAAGCTTGTAGCGGCTGCTGTTGTTACAGTTCCTGCTCAGGTGGGTTTCAGTCAACGCCAGTGTCCTTTCCAAACAGGCCTGTACTAGCCATTGCAGATCAATGGAGCAATCAATTGAGTAATTAAACTCACTTAAAACTGCACATTTGGCACTTTTTAACTCTCGTGCGCCATAATAACAAACCACAGCAAACATGTACTGTACAAATCAATGCAAACAGACTCTTAATGTACATATGTAATGCAGTGTACTCACATCTGGACGGGATGTTGATGGTGGTGTTCCCGGGTATTGGAGCCACGGCTAGCAGAAGGAGAGGGAGCAGGAGAGCCGCGCATCGCCCCCTGCTGCTCACCTGCTGTTTTTGTGACGTGGCAGGCATTGCACCTGCTGACAGACACAAACACAGCGGTGCAGGAAAGCCGTGGATTATTCCACTCAGAGAAGAGCACTGTTCAATGTGTCTTCCTCCTGTGTGTTTCTCTCACGTCCACACCCTCCTGATGCAAGAGATCACTGCATGAGGAGAGAGAGAGAGAGAGAGAGAGAGAGAGAGAGAGAGAGAGAGAAAGTGAGAGAAGCATTTAGACCTCCTCATGGCCCAGGACAGAGAGCCAGAAACATTATAAACAAAAGACAGAGATGGGTGGAGTTCAGTGCACAGTGAGTAACAGAGGTGCATAATGTGTTTTCACCTTCTCTGTCCAGCACAAATAAAATACAGAAAGAAATATTGTTCTGGTCTCATGGTATAGGGATGGTGTTAGCAATGATGATGATGATTATTGATTATCATCAAATCCATGTCGTGAAATATGATATTTATAATTAGTAGTAGATTTAATATTTTACAATATTCATTGTTATCTTTATATGTTATATTTCTTATTGATAACTGTATATTACTTTAATATTGATTAATATAACATGAATACTAATACTATTCCTGCTAATAATAACAACATTATCAGCAGTTTTTATTAAATTTTATCAATATGTTATGTATAATACTTACATTAGAATTGCTGCTTATATTCTCTTTACTATTACACAATATTAGCAGTATTTAACATATATTTATGATGTATTTGTAATATGAACATTTATTAATGAAAATATTACAATATTCTCAATGATGTATAATTCCTATACCTTATCATTTTATTTAATCCCAAGTTAATTCTGATCATCAATTTATATTTAACAATTTCCTACTAATAATAATAATATTCTAACTATTATTATATGTAATAAAATGTATAGGGATTTTTATAATACGATTATTATTATTATTATTATTACACAGTATTAAATACTAAAACCAATATCCAAATTCATTTAATATTTATAGGGTGTGTATTACACATTGATGATCAGGGGGTCAACTTTTTCGGTAGTAGTTTGGTATTACATGCTTGAGGGAATCAAATTTGAGAATGTATTTAAATGACATCTCATTTATTAATAAAATGTATATGTTTTTAGTGTTTTGATGGATTTTTAGTGACTATTTTAAAGGTTACTGTCATACAAACTATACAAATTATGTGTCTAATTTTTTTTTTAGGCTACAAGCAGATGTATACACATACTTTACAAGAAACGTGTTTTGTGAATACTTGCTCTAGAACTGCCAGTTTCAGACTGTTCAATCATATTTTTCCTATAGCATTGATTGGCGCATTATGCACTCACAATGGTATGAACTCTTATGGGGGGGGGGGGGGGGGTCAAATGTACATTTATATTACCCATTTTTTATTTATTAATATTTAACATCTAAATCAGAGATCAGAGAAAGCTATTTCTTATTTATTAAAGGGCTGACCCCCCCATACATCTTATTTTGATGTCCTTCAGGGGGGATCGAGCATTAATTAGGGGGTAAATAATTAGGTATGTATATATATATATATATATATATATATATATATATATATATATATATATATATACACACATATATATATATATATACACACATACATATATATATATATATATATATATATATATACACACATACATATATATATATATATACACACACACACACTGTTATGGAAGCAGACGGACAAGTTAGGTGAGTATATAATGAAAGATGTTTATTACAGCAGAGGAGCAGATAAGGATAACAAAGGGGATATGACTGTTGTAAGGTTGAGCAGATATTCCTTCTTCGGAGCAGGATGGATGACAGACACTGAGGGAGACCGAATGCACACACCAGAGGGCTTGCGGGGAAGACAGACTGAAGACACACTCAATACAGACAGGACACCGGGAACACTGGACAGACTGGAACAAAACAGAGAGCAGGTAAGTTCAAGAGATTAGATCAATGTGATAGTGACTACCAGGAGGTACTCGCTATGAGTCCGCTTCGTGGGAACGAGACCGGACACTGACTGAAGTGAGGTGTGTGCTTATATAGTGAATGGAAGTGATTGGGTGCAGCTGTGCGTGGTTAATACTCAGGTGACGGTGATCGTTGCGTGATGCTGGTGGAAGAGCCTGGCCAATCCGTGACATTACCCCCCTCCCCAGGGCCCGCTCCTGAGGGCCTAGACCGTCGACGCCGTGGTGGTCTACCTCGTCCACGAGGTGCTGGGAACTCGGGGTGATTGGAGTGGAACTCCTCCATGAGTGCGGGATCTAATATATCGGATCTGGGGACCCATGACCTCTCTTCTGGACCGTATCCTTCCCAGTCTACGAGGTATTCCAGATGACCACCACGACGTCGGGACCGTAGAATGTCCTTGACCTTGTATATGGACCCTTCTTCTGAAATCAGTGGGAGAGGGGGTTCCTCTTCATGGCCAGGCTCTGTGGAGGGAATCAGAGGGTCGTGAAAGGGTTTGAGGAGTGACACGTGGAATGTGGGGTGAATTCTGTATTGTGGTGGTAGCTGTAACTTATAGGTGACTGGGTTGACCTGTTCCAGGATGGTGAAGGGACCAACAAATCTGGGACTAAGTTTTCGGGAGGGCAGTCGCAAGCGGATGTCTCTGGTGGAGAGCCAAACTTTCTGCCCCGGAGCATAGGCAGGTCCAGGAATCCTCTTCTTGTCTGACACCTCCTTGGCTCGGCGAACTGCCCTCTGGAGATGGTGATGAGCATCGTCCCAGACCCTCTCGCTCTCCCGGAACCAGTAATCCACTGCGGGGACGTCAGAAGGTTCGCCATCCCAGGGAAAGAGTGGAGGTTGGAAGCCCAGAATACACTGGAATGGCGTAAGTCCGGTGGTAGGTTGCCGCAGGGAATTCTGGGCGTATTCCGCCCAGCCCAGAAACTGGCTCCAGGAGTTCTGATGACCGTGACAGAAGGTCCTGAGGAACCGCCCCACTTCTTGAATTTTCCTCTCAGTCTGGCCGTTGGTCTGTGGGTGATAGCCAGACGAGAGGCTGACGGTCACACCTAGGAGTCTAAAAAAGGCTTTCCATAGTCTGGAGATGAATTGGGGTCCTCGGTCCGAGACTATGTCTTCAGGTAGCCCAAAACATCGAAAGACATGGTTAAATAGGTTTTCAGCAGTTTCTAGGGCTGTGGGTAGACCCTTCAGAGCAATCAGACGACAGAATTTGGAGAATCGATCTACAATGACTAAAATGCAAGTATTACCTTCAGACGATGGGAGGTCTGTCATGAAGTCAACTCCTAGGTGTGACCAGGGGCGGTTTGGGATGGGCAAGGGATGGAGTTTTCCTGCAGGTAGATGACGAGGACTCTTTGACATGGCACATTCTCTACAGCCTTGGATGTATCTCCTCACATCCCTCGCCATGTTCGGCCACCAGAAGCGTTGGGATAGCAGCGAGAGGGTGTTGTTGGCCCCGGGATGCCCTGTGCCCAGAGAGGTATGACTGGAGTGAATGAGATCTACCCGTTGATTTTCAGGGATGAATCGTCTATTGGGGGGACAGCCCGGCGGAGTTCTGGACTCTGGGGTGGCGACAACTGTTGGAGCAGACCAGGTGATGGGACAGACAGTGATCTGATCTGGGAGAATGTTGGCCGGGGTCTCACTTGTTTCCTGTTGGTCATGGATTCTGGAGAGTGCATCCGCCCGGATGTTCTTGGATCCTGGTCGATATGATATGGAGAACTGAAATCTGGAGAAGAATAAGGACCACCAGGCTTGACGAGGACAGAGTCTTTTCGCTTCTTTAAGGTACTGTAAGTTTTTATGGTCGGTAATCACCTGGAATGGGTGTTTAGCTCCCTCCAACCAGTGTCGCCACTCCTCCAGGGCGAGCTTGATGGCTAGAAGTTCACGGTTCCCGATGTCATAGTTCTTTTCCGCCGGGCTGAGCTTACGGGAGAAGTAGGCGCATGGATGGAGTAGTGAGGGATTACCATGGAGCTGGGACAAGATGGCTCCTACTCCGGTGGTCGATGCATCCACCTCGACCACGAAAGGCAAGTCGGGATTGGGGTGAGTCAGGAGTGGAGCCTGCGTGAAGGACTTCTTGAGTCTTTGGAAGGCTGCGGCCGCTTCGGGTGACCAGGATAGTGTTTTGGGTTGATTCTTTAGGAGGTTGGTAAGTGGAGCGGTGATAAGACTGTAGTTGTTGATGAAACGGCGATAGAAATTGGCAAACCCTAGGAATCGTTGGAGTTCTTTGATGGTTTTTGGTTCAGGCCAGGAGATGACGGAAGTGACCTTCCCCTCGTCCATGCGAACCCCTTTTTGGTCAATGATGTATCCGAGGAACTGGACAGATGGTAAGTGAAATGAGCACTTCTCAGCCTTGAGGTACAGTTTATGGTTCCGTAGGGTTTGTAGGACCTCCGCAACGTGGTGGCGATGTTCGGCCTCACTCCGGGAGTAAATCAGGATATCATCAATATAGACAATGACGGAGATATGGAGGAACTCCCGGAGGACTTCGTGTATGAAGTTCTGGAATACGGAGGGGGCGTTGACCAGACCATAGGGCATGACCAGATATTCGTAGTGTCCAGTAGGGGTCACAAACGCCGTCTTCCATTCGTCCCCCTCGCGTATTCGTACCAGATTGTAGGCGCTGCGGAGGTCCAACTTAGTGAATATCCTGGCGGATCGGAGTTGTTCCAGGGCCGCAGGGACGAGAGGAAGTGGGTATCTGAATTTGATGGTTCCTTGGTTCAGGACTCGATAATCAATACATGGCCGCAGCCCTCCGTCCTTCTTGGCCACGAAGAAGAAGCTTGAGGCCGCGGGTGACGTGGACTGGCGAATATACCCCTGACTCAGAGCCTCCTGAATGTACTCCTCCATGGCCTTAGTTTCTGGAAGGGACAACGGGTAGATCCTACCTCTGGGCATAGGAGCATCAGGAAGCAGGTCAATGGCGCAGTCCCATGGCCGATGTGGAGGTAGCTGGGAAGCTCTCTTGGGGCAAAATACGTCCTCGTATGAGGAGTAGATCTTCGGGATCTGGAAGGATCGTTTCTCAACTGGACTTTCGACAGACGTGACGTAGACATTTATGGGTTTCTGGATCTGCAAGGGTAGGTCGGGAAAACAGCTGGAGACGCATTCTTTACCCCATTTTTTGATTTCTCCGGTGCCCCAAGAGAGGATGGGATCGTGCTTCACCAGCCACGGGCGCCCTAGGATGATGTCCATTGATGCTCCCTCCAGAACCAGAAATTGAATTTCTTCCTTATGAAGTAATCCTACTCTGAGGGTGACGGGTTCACATTTACGATGGATACGTGCCTGGGAATGGATATCGGTGGTTATAGGTTGAATCTGGTAGACGTGCGTCGAGGCTTCGGTGTGGAGCTGGAGGCGGCGACAGAGGGCGTGCGAGATGAAATTTCCGGCTGACCCGGAGTCGATGAGGGCCGTGACTGAAATAGAGACAGAATGGGCAGTTAACTGAACATTGGTGGTGAGAGGGTGCATTTTTTCAACGGGAGAACTGAACACACTCACCAATGAACGTACTGGACGAATGGGACAGTCCAGCCTGACATGTCCTTCGGCACCACAGTACATACACAGACCCCGGGTCAGCCTCCTCTGTCGCTCAGTAATCGTAAGTCTACCAGATTCGACGATCATAGGTTCTGGTTCTGGAGGGACGACTGGCTCTGGCGGACGAAGGAGTGCTTGTGAGTTTGATGGGAGATCATGCTGGTAGACCTTCAGACGATCAGAACATCGAAGTGAGTGTTGGATGAATTTTTCCAACCCCATGGTATCGTCGAGGGCTGCCAGCTGTAACCTCAGGTTGGGCTCCAATCCGAGCCGGTAAGTGGTTAGGAGAGATCGCTCATTCCATCCACTAGCAGCAGCCAGAGTACGAAACCGGAGCGCATAGTCCTGGGTGGACATGGCTCCCTGCTTCAGATGATACAATTGTTCTCCGGCTGCTACTTCTCCATCTGCGCGACCAAAGACCTCCTTGAAATATGTGGTAAAGTTATGAATGGAATTGGTTACCGGCCCAGCTTGCTGCCAGATGGTCTCAGCCCACCGGAGAGCCGACCCAGAGAGAAGGGAGATGATGAATGCAATTTTGGACCGATCAGTGGGGTATAAATCTGGTTGCATTGTGAATATCAGAGAACATTGTAATAGAAAGCCATTGCACTCCTCCGCCCCGCCAGAGTAGGGCGCTGGTCGAGCCATGGGACTGGATGAGTGGGTGGACGGTGAAGAAGTGCTCGGTGCTGGTGGTGCTTCGGGAAGTGGAGTAGCTGGCATTAAAACTCTCTTCAGGGAGTCCACCAACTCCTGAATGGGATCGGGAGTGCTCATGCTGTATTGGTGATGGTCCGGTCTTCTGTTATGGAAGCAGACGGACAAGTTAGGTGAGTATATAATGAAAGATGTTTATTACAGCAGAGGAGCAGATAAGGATAACAAAGGGGATATGACTGTTGTAAGGTTGAGCAGATATTCCTTCTTCGGAGCAGGATGGATGACAGACACTGAGGGAGACCGAATGCACACACCAGAGGGCTTGCGGGGAAGACAGACTGAAGACACACTCAATACAGACAGGACACCGGGAACACTGGACAGACTGGAACAAAACAGAGAGCAGGTAAGTTCAAGAGATTAGATCAATGTGATAGTGACTACCAGGAGGTACTCGCTATGAGTCCGCTTCGTGGGAACGAGACCGGACACTGACTGAAGTGAGGTGTGTGCTTATATAGTGAATGGAAGTGATTGGGTGCAGCTGTGCGTGGTTAATACTCAGGTGACGGTGATCGTTGCGTGATGCTGGTGGAAGAGCCTGGCCAATCCGTGACACACACACTTTTTTTTCTAAGATCACATTTTTTTTCTCTTTTTTAACTGCAACTTTAGTTATCATAACATCAAGGCTGGTAATTAATATTTAATGTGTGCAGTGCACTTACATCTTAAACACTCAACACAAAACTCAGTATAATACATTTTCACTGATATAGATACAAGACAACCTATACACTGATGAAGTGACGATAAAAGCAATCGCATGGCGAAACATCCTTATCACAATCACTGCCATGCCATCTCATAAAGCAATTTACTCACTGTATTTCTTCAACAAGATCTGAGAAGATCTTAATGGCCACATTCATTATTAAACAATGGTGAGCAGAGGCCAGTGTAAGCAAAAAAAGATTCATTTAAAATAATGCCTGGATCTTTTTGAGGAGCAGAAAAGATAAGCGAATATTAGAGCATCTATCGCTCACGCCGCAGGCTCATGAGATCCTCTGCAGGAGCAGGTCTCCATCTGCCAAATGACACAAAGACCTGCATGTGTGCCTCCATTTATCAGCACTATCACTGGATCAAACAACCCTCTTTTTCATTCACTTGCCTTGATCACGCTACTGTAAAAAAAGGAAGCTCCCTCGAGGATTCACGATAAAACTTCAGACAGACAATGGGGATGAAACAAAATAAGGAGCGTAAGGTGGATATTTTCATTGGCTTGGGGTACAGCATGTTTGACAGCAGCTGGCAGTTATGCATATCTTTAGCTGGGCACCGCTGTACCCGAATGGTGCCAAACCCTGGAGCTGAGTGACCTTGGTGCAGAAGAAAAGGTTGAAGGAAGACTAAAAGCACAGATTTTTTACTCTCTCACATACAAAGACAACCTGCTGAAAAGACCAGCTCAGACTAGCATGAATTTCCAAGCTGTTTCATACTGGTTTGTTTCTGGTTCAGATGGTGGACGAACACCGCAGCGATGATCATAGTCCTATAAAAGCACTGGGAATACATCTTTGTAGGTCACAACTCTCTCTGGCCTTTTTCCTGCCAGCTCTTTTATGTATTTAACATGCAAAAAAGAATTATGATCAAGTACAAACAGAATTTTGCTATATAGAAACACACACACACACACACACACACACACATATACATATACATATATATATACATATATATATATACATATATATATATATATATATATATATATATATATATATATATATATATATATATATATATATATACACACACACACACACACACACACCAGGGGTCTCAAACTCCTTTCTTTGAGATTTTGTTGATATTTTGACAAAATAATCATTAATTGCCAGTATGCCATTTTACATAAAAATAACATATCTAAAAATAATTTAATAACAAAATAACTGAAATCATAAACAAGTTATTAACATAATCAGAGTAATTATGTTAACAAATCAGGCAATGCACCGACAATTTAGTGAAATCTCTTAAGTTGTTTTCTTGAGAAGTTTTTCCAATATTATCTGGCTTTAAGCTGAGACACAGATATATGCACTGAATAGAGCTAGTGATGTCACTGTGAGTGGCAGGGTTATGGGCGGGGTTAGGTGTACGCATTAAAAGCATTTCTTGCAGCTCAGCTTGCATGTGCGCCTGATCTGCAGCCAGACTTTTCTCAGATTCACACAGAGACAGGAGCAAGACCTGTTCCACACACCACAACACTATTTGACCAGCCAGGAAAATACTGCTGCCATCACTATACCAGCATCCCAAACACACCATACTATTTTTTTTTCAACAGGAGATCTGACATTCAACAGATTTTTTTCTTTCCTTTTCAACTGGAACATTTGAGTCAGCATTCGAGCCCCCATAATGTTACTTACAGGTCACATATGAAAGCTCATACACATAATGTTGGTGTAGCACTTCAATCCTGGATTACGTGGCTCATTAAGCACAGTCACCTCACATCGGCACACTGTGCCTACGAATCTCATCATGAAAGCAAGAATTAGAGAAGGAGGAGGAGGAGTGGGAGCAGTGATGGAAGATGACAGCCAAGACAGTAATCCCTTCCTCCATTAAATCACACAGCTGCCCAATCAATCCGTCACCTTTCCTCTCCTTTCGTCCCCTCTACTCAGAGATATTAGTATGAGCTGATCAGAGGGGGGAGGGAATGTGCAAGCAGCCAATTAGGTGCCAGCCGATGGCCTTTAGCAAATGCCATCAAATGAGGATGAATCGAGTCGGCCTGAAGATTTCATTGGCACTAAGAGGTGCTGAGCGTGGTCCGATTAGCATTGTCACAAAGCGGCTCCGAAGGCAGTCAGCCGCCAATCACATATAGCGTATGATCAAGCTGCAGCCGCTAACTAGCTGACCAAGTCAAGCATGACTGGCTTGCAAAGAATAGAGAAAGAAAGGAGGGGTTTGAGGGTGTGGAACTGAACCGGAGTGTCACATATCCATGAAATGAGCTCTACTCGAACCCCAGCGTGCTGATAAGAAGCTTGTCTATCACGGCTTACATGGCCTCTATTGCTGATGGGAGAGAGATTGACAATAGTCCGGGTCTCTTAGCACCGCTGTGCAGTTGTTGGTGATACTATCTAATCCTGTCACCTGCCTCATTACCGAAGGTCACAGACTAAACATTGACAATGCCCTGCGGCAGAGGAGAACTGAAGGTACTCTCCGTAAAACAGATGTGCATGTTTTAAAAATTAAATAAATAAACAAACCAACAATAATAAACATAGCATGCTTTCAACGCCGCTGAGAATTGATGCATCATTCCAAATAAACAAACTCCGTAATGTCAACCCTGAAGCATCTGAAAAACAACCAATTATCTTTGCGAAATGGAGCATGCCGCTTCACTCACAGCACACGCTGGCTGATTTCAGTGGAAATGTGAATCATATCATCACAGAAAGCTGGTGTTATGAGTAAATGAATTTTTTTGAGTGCTTTGGGATGACAGCAGATATTTAAGAACATCTGTAGTCACAATGTGGTGTGTTTAAATGGGTCATATAGTGATTTTTGCACACCTTGCGCTTTGTATAGTATGTAACATCGCTATTCAAGAATGAAAAAAATCTACAATGACATAAGGGACAAAGTTTAATCTGATAGTGACACTCTCTAGATCAGTAAGAGTTAGGAACTCTTTGAGATTTCTTGATTGTAATTATAAAATTTCTGTCAGGAATGTACATGACACAATATCCTAAATTAACATAAGACGTTTCATTCACTAAATGCAAACATAGTTGTGAATACTTTTGAGATGACCTTGTGTGTATTTTGGTTGAGTTGAGTATTTCTTGAGAATATTAATGAGTGAGTTTATGTGAAAAGGGTCATGAAACATCAAAACATATTTTTTGAAATGTTGACAGACATGTCCCACATCGCTAAAAGCACTTTTAGGACACTTATATTTAGCTAAGTTGGTTATTTTTGCGTTGTTTACAGCAAATTTGTTCATCCATAAATTTTAAAGCAAATTCACGGCGATGAGATCATTGTATAATTTCCAGCGTGGAGATTGTCTGTCTGTACCAGCCGGTACAAAGTGACGTCATTGAGTTTTCAACACATCTGGTTATTAATTCATGAAAAAGACTTGGTTCGAACCAATCAGCACGCTCTATTGTGAACGAGATGCAACTTCATTATTATGCATGATATAGCTTCAAAGACTCCTTTTACCTGTTACAGTGTTCAGAGAGACGCCATGTTGTGTTGCCAACCATAATTCAAACAAGTAGAAGAAGAATTGTTAAGAGACATGAGTTATAAGTGTTGCGTTTATAAATGTGCCGCAGCGAAGATTTTGTTTCCATTTCCCTGCGATGACAGCACAGCTCGTGTGTGAACCCACATTTGTGGATTACAGTTGTCTGCTAACATGCGACAAAAATATCGTTTTTCGACTCTGGAAATAGTAAATTCTGGATTTGCCACTCGTCTCCTTAAAAAAAGAAAGAAAGACGAGGTTCTGACGACGGTACAGACGATTGTCCTGTAAGTGTGTGATCAATGTTCTTTGTTCAATGTCCTTTTAAAAAAAGATGCGGCTCCTGTGTCTGTGTTTGGGTTGCCGCTCATGCAAACCCTTTCTTCTTTTACCACTCGACACTCCCACCTAAACAAAGCTGGACTCACCCACCTTCCTGACTTTTTTTAAACTAGAGGTGTGAAAACACACTGCTGAGACAGGGGGGGGGGGGGTTATGGCCCTTTAAACAGTGTTTTAAGCCAGAGTGAATTATGAAACACTTGCATGATATTCCATGATTCTGAAGCAATCCCATGATATTTCATGCCAAAAACATGTACAAAGGAAGATATTGCTTTCAGAGATACTCTCTTGCTCTCTTTTATACAGTCCATGCCCTCTTATAAATAAAAGGGGTGTGTAACAGCAGCTCATTTGCATTAAAAGAGACGCATGCAAACTGCATATTTCTGCTTCAGCCCTAAAAAGGTGCATACACAGCATGTATAATATATCATCCATTAGGTATTTTAAGCTGAAACTTCACATTCTAGGGACAGCTGAAACTTATATTACCTCATAAAATGACCTCTTCTAAAGACTATATGAGGTGTTATATAGTCATCACAGCACCAACTTGCTGAGCGCAGTACTTCAGGAGCTGTAAGCTGAAAGCTAAACTTTTTTTTTGTGTCCTTATTCCAGTCATGACACTTGGATTACAGAGGGGTTTGTAAGTGTAAATCCTGCCATTTTTCATCCTAAGGTTACTAGATGATTTAATAAATGCCTTTATGTAGTGCTACTATCAAGTTTATGAACATAATTGTGCTACTAGACTTGAAAGAATGAATAGAAAATAATTAATTCGACTGGAAGACTTTGTACTCATTAAAATGAATGTTTTGCAGTTATTGACAGTTCAGATTAAATCTAATTCAACCGTTTTAAAAATGTTTTAGTAATGCCAGCATACTTGGACCGCTAACGCAAGCTTAAATTTGTGAAATATGCAAATATAAAAAATAAATAAATAAAATAAAATCAACCGCTTCGAAAGTTATCACTCGATTGAATAGGCGTCATCAGTGGTTATCAGCTGCGCCTACTGGTAGGCTGTTATCATTCATCCACATGGTTAATCAGCTATAGATCACTTACGGCTGCGGCCGGAAGTTAACGAGAATTCTTTATTTATTATTTATTTATTTAATATTTAATATATTTCCCATTAATTGTATTTTTTTTAAGATCTACCCCAACCCTAAACCCAACCATCACAGTAATGTAAAAACAGATCTCGATCTGGAGTCTTCTCTGTTACTGTACGTTCACACCGAAAGCGGCAAGAGTGTTAAAGTAAAAAGCAAAGTGAGCTATGATGCGGTTTGGCAGCAAGCAATCAGAATGTAGAAGTCCACCGCTTGAGAGTCCAGAGAACACATTCACTGTGAACTTTGGTTCCGACCACAACTGTTGCGGTCGCCAGATTTCCAATTTTTTGCAATGTTTTCTTACAAGAACATACATTAAAAAAAGTTACGAATTACTGATGTGCATTAATGTTATATTTTTTTTTCTTTAAAAAAGCGGGAATCTCATGCTACAATACAAATCAGTATTGCTGCTTCAGGATATTTCAGACATATGGACGCATTGGATAATTAAGTGGAGCAAAGCCACACTGCATGAAACTTGATCTTCCATTGTTACATGAATTTGATAAAAAGTACGCAACATTATCAAGCTAGAAAGCATGTTTTATGTGGGAATGTAACTCAAATGATATGCTGCAACGGCCCCTTTAAATACAAAATCAATGTAGCAAATTTTGACGCTCTCGCCACCAGAGCTGAAGGCTGACAGCATTGTCACCAGGGCTGCCAGAGCGACCTTTGACGCTCTCAATACCTTCGGTGTGAACGCACAGTTAGTATAGCTGATTAACCATGATAATTATTTATATTATTTATTCAATTTCCTATTAATTGTATTTTATTACCATCTACCCTTCTACAGTAGGCGCAGAATGCCTCTACTGAACCATTTTTATCAGCTGATAATCACTGATAATGCCCATTTCACCAAGTGATAACATTCAAAATAAGTGAAAAAATAGGGCATTTAAATGAATAAATTCGCAACAAATGCAGAACAAATTGATTAAATTGATTAAAATTGACATTTACAAGATTTCATTAGTTTTAAATTATGCTGTTTTTTATAACAAACAAAAATAAAAATAAATCTTGAAATTGAACACTTTAACACACACCCCTCCACATGTATTGAGCTATTGTCTCTTTAACATAAATAACCACACGTTTTCTGGAGAGGTCACGGTGGTCATGTCAATGGTCTTATCAATAATTCATTTCCATGCCATGCAGGCAACCACAAAAAAAAACCCCAGACTTTCACAGTTCTGAGGTCTATTCTTATATCATCATCATCATCATCTGCTTGCATAATTATTTTCCATGCACCCTCGAGCAACCAGTGATACTTTGTATTCTAGCACACTCATTTAAAATCAGAGCAAAAAACTGCAAATATTAGTCCTCGCACAGGCAATTTCTTCAAACAATCCCCTGCGTTCTGCCGTTTTGCAGATCCACAGCTGCACTAACAATGTTTATCCAGTGAAAGTCATCTGTACAGTATGTGTTTATAAGGGCTGGGCTCTGTCATGCCTCCTCTTTAAATATTTACCGCCTCCAACTGTGAAGATGCGTGTCGAAGACTGGAGAAGCGAGTGAGATGGAGGGAGGAAATAAATGAATACATGCTCGCCCTCCACCCTCAAGATCTCCCCGAGGGTCTGTCTGTCTGGAAAGCCGAGCGACGGACAGCAGCCGAAACACAGATCTGAAGGCGCAGAAAGAGGGACAGGAAGAAAAGAGGAGGAGGAGAAAGGTGACTGAAGGTAATGGGAAAAAAGAGGAGTGGCTGAAAACAAGAAGACTTATAGGGGGGTCTGTAATTTGCAGAGACCCCCTGCAGGGTAAATTATTTATAGGCTGGCCTTCCCTACCGATACAATTTGCCCTGAATTCACCTAAATTCATAATTCATATCAGTTTGTTCACCATATATTTGGTGCAGGACCGGATTGTGCGCTCAGCCATGACTGCGTCTGGGTCTTCCTGAGGACTAGAGTGTTTTTTTTTCTTGTATAAACCTGTTGCAGGTAACTCAAGGTTTGCATTCATAAATCAAGCAGAGCAGAAAAAATATGATCAAAGTATATGAAATGCAAAACTACAGGTATAGATTCTATTGATCTCATTCTATTGATCTCTTAGATTCTATTGATTCTATGGGTCACATTATTGACCCATAATGTGGTTTATTATGGATTAAAAAGCATAGCTATTTTTGTAAGAGGCAGCTCAAAGCAGCAATGTGTAAAATATATTTTTGGTTTGTCAGTCAATCAATCAATCCAAGAATCTCAATTGGATCCAGTTCAGGGCTTTAACTTGGCCACTCCATCTTCATTTTTTCAAGTCTTCATTTTATTTTTCTTCAGCTATTCAGAAGTGGACTTGCTGGTGTGCGTTGGATCATTGTCCTCCATCTACATATCTATCTATATGTATGTCTGTCTGTCTGTCCTGCTATCTATCTATCTATCTATCTATCTATCTATCTATCTATCTATCTATCTATCTATCTATCTATCTATCTATCTATCTATCTATCTATCTATCTATCTATCTATCTATCTATCTATCTATCTATCTATCTATCTATCTATCTATCTATCTATCTATCAGTCTATCTCTTAATGTTTGCATTCTTAATTCAAGCAGAGCAGAAAAATCTGAGCCAAATGTATAGAATGCAAAACTATAGATTCTATTGATCTCACTATGATCAGACGAAGACAGCAATCATTGCTTGCTAACAAAAAGTCAATATTCTATTAAGAATGTCTTCTAAATGTATGCACCATTTGTGAATCTAAGGCACCGCTGCTGATTCTTTATCAACAGAGCGAAAGCAATTCAGTTTGTATTGAATGTGATGGAGTAAAAACAGCATGAATGGCTATATAATAGCAAAAAAATCTTTCAATTAAGTTCTCTCGGGCTGCACACAAAACCAACAAATAATGTAATCAGTCTAGTCTGCTTCATGAATAATTGACACTCAGCAAGCTTCATGTGTTGGCTGCATCATGGGCCAAAAAGTCCAAAATGGACTACAGGTAATTGTAAACAAGCACATGTGCTCTGAATTTGCATAACTGTTTATGTCAGTGGTCTTCCCTCCTCATACAAGTAAAAATCAGAAACTAGGATATTAGATTGAAAGCATAAACAAAACAGGTCTTGCTTAAAATTTGGGATATTCAATAGTTTTCTTCATTCCTAGTGGCTCATGTTAGAAAATATCTGTGAACTGAAAATGTTTAGGAAAGCTGGCATATCCCTAGGGTAGATTTCTTTCTGTGCCTATTCTTTGTTCACTTTCATCCCTATAGGTTTAATCCTTTCTAAACTGAATATCCAATGAAATTACACTCATCAACAGCCAATACAGAGACTCAACTCTTGAGGTGAACTAGACCCAACATGTGGAACGTCACTTCTGTTAGTAAACAAAATAAATTTGTGCATTTAATATTTCCTGATTTATATAGCGCTTTTCTAGACACTCAAAGGGCTTTACACATTGGGGGAATCTCCTCATCCACCACCAGTGTGCAGCATCCACCTGGATGACCCATTAACACAGAAAATACTAATTATAATTAAATATAAACTAGGCCTATATTCGCATCCATCACCAGACAATCACATTCCCCTTATTATGAGTGCATGCTATAGTTAAGTCATCTTTTACATCAAATGCACAATAAAACTTTACAGTTACTGTCTTTCGTGGAAATAATCCATAATTCTATGACAAGAGAAAAAAATCTGACCAAGGTTGTTTTTTGTACATTGATTATCATCTGTGGTGGTTCATTCTGCTGTGGCAACCCCTGATAAAGATAGAAACAAGCCAAAGAAAAGTGACCGAGTGATTCAAATACCATGATTAAACAATTATTAGTGTATCAAAAGCATGGGTAATTCAGGATTACCACAGTTTAAAAATTTATGTTTCAATTTTGTAAGGGGGAGCTCAAAGCAGCAAAGTGCTAAATATATTTTTGGAATTATCAAATGTTCAATCGATCAATCAATCAATCAACCAACCAACCAACCAACCAACCAACCAACCAACCAACCAATTAACAGGGAAAGCCTGTAGGTGCTTCCCAAATCACATACTTATGCACTATTCAACGCCATTTTGTAGTATAAATAGTGAGTTCACACTGAAAACTCCAAAAATAATAAGTGCACTTTAATTACGCGGATGATGCAGTTATTCAACCATTAAAATGAAGTATGGAATGATGGACACTTCAGTTTTACTACAAATACTGCAATTAAACTATGGTTAGTGTAGCACAATTATGGTTCATTCGGGATAACTTTTGTAAGGGGGAGCTCAAAGCAGCAACATGCTAAATATATTTTTGTTTTATGAAATGATCAATCAATTAGTCAGTCAGTCAATCAATCAATCAATCAATCAATCAATCAATCAATCAATCAATCAATCAATCAACAGGTAAAGCCTGTAGGTGCATCCCAAATCACATACGTATGCACTATTTTTACGCCATTTTGTAGAAAAATAGTGTAAGTAGTGGGTTTACACTGAAAAGTGAAAATAATAAGTGCACTTTAACTATCTAGATGATGCACTTATTCAACCGGTAAAATGTAGTGTGTTATGATGGTCACTCAACAGCCGCTGCTTTGCTCGCGTAGCTGAAGGAGCAGAGCTATCAGATGCTCATGTTGGATTACTTTATTTAATTTGGATTTTGAAAGGAAAATTCTCCTACGAGAGTGATTATAGCGCCTCCCGATGGTGAATGCGGTTATAATCATGGCAGGTATTATCTGGTAGTTTGGTCATTTATTTCACTAATTTGGCAGCTGTCAAACGTCAGCAGGGAAACGGCTTGAATTTCCGATTAGTAAAAAAAAAAAACATTAGTGTATCATTTGGGACGACACTACATACATATACTATGCTGTTGAGTGTGTAAGTGTATAAGTACATGGTGCATAAGTGTATAGTGTGCCAATTGGGACACAGCCAGTGTGATCTGATTGTGTACGAATAATGCATTGATCCATTTCATTCAACAGTCCAGTTTCTTTCAATTCCTGACAGAATTTATTAAAAAACGTGCTTGCTAGGACCAGCTAGGCTCCTAAAATATTATGTTGTACTGTATCAATGTTGGAAGATACAATACACCATGCGAAAGGACATAGCCTCTGCTTATAAAATCTACTGCAATACAAAAATCTGCATTTTAACTTAATACAGCTAGAATAAAAAGCTAAGCAAATACTATTTGTGTCAAAGATGGCAAACTGCATCAGATCTAGAATGATCAAAACAAATTAAGAAGCTCTTCAACACCCCTAAAGCTTGCACATTTCATTCGGCAAAGTTTTCATCTGCATTCTTATTCAGCAGAATGTCTAAAGATCTGGTTAGTTTGCACAGGTAATTTTCTATTCGTTTGTAATACATGAACTATTTTGATGCACAATATGGAGTGACGGATGGACAGGGAAGCGCTACTGCAAACATCTGTAGAAACCATGGGAGTACGGAGCATTGAAAACAACAACAACGACATCTAAAAGCTACAGAAGATAAAGGCCAGTATTTCCTTTCCTTTTATAGGAGCGTGTACGGGGTCTCCGGCTCTACATCCCCTGATACATTTAACTTCAGATGAGCCCCTACACAGGGACACAAGCGCACACTCCTCTATGGCTGGCTTTGGAAAGCTCTAAAGATCACCACACCGCTGACTTGAGGCGATATTTCTCTGCTTTATTGACTTGACATCTTATGCAGTTTCCCAAGGGTCCCCCTTGCGTGGATGTGGCTCTCATCTTCATAAAGGCCTCTGATGTGCGCAGACAGCAGCGGAGAGCCGCTCTAACCACCTGACAACTGACCTGTATCTCAGACCTGTACTGATGCAATGCTTGCAGAGTGTAAAACTGCCTTTTTTCCTTTTTTTTCCGGTTAGTTGACGTCATCTCTCTGTTTCTCTGGAAGCTGTGGAAAATAAAGGTTGTCAGAGGGGCCGCCGCCCACTCTCTCCATCCACATTACCATGGCAACGGGGTCTCCACAGCATCTCCTCCACTCATGGACATACAAATTCAGTTATTCACACACGTACACACACAGATGCACACGCGAGTGCATACATACACAGGGACACTATTGTGGAGGCTTGTAGCATACATATAATCACACCTGCAACCAGTGTTGGGAGTAATGCATTACAAAAGCATTGGCATTACAGTAATATGCTACTTTTTTCAGAATTAAGATGCTTTGCAAATATTTTGGAAATGTTTTCCTTTTACAATTACTAATGCACAATACAACCATGAATTTTAGCCTGAAAAAGAGCGAAGACTTAGTTTCTTGTCAGTGTGGTGACGATTAATGCGATTAAAAAAATTAAATAAAAATGAATTTGAGAGTATGGAAGCTATATGCAGGCCTGTATCGAGGGGGGGGGGGGGGGGCAGCGAGGGGGGAGTTGTGTGGTTCGAAAGACCCATCCCTCACTGACAATGGTGCAGAATTTGTCCCATACATGAGCTCATTTGCCCTATTCTGACTGTTGCGCCATCATACATTGTGAAAATAACCCATTGAAAAAGGCTTTAGGACCAAGCCGAATCCTCTGTTGACCGTCATATCGTGTGTGACTTCAACTAATCAGTTCAACTAATCATGCAAACAATTATTTTGGAGTCCAACATCCAGCTGTGCAAGAAAACATACAATCTGATGGAAGAGAAGTCTTCTTTCTTTCACTACTGTTTTTTTTATTTTTTTACTTGGACTTCATTCTTGAAACAAAAAAATGACAGATAAAAAAGTGTGAAGCACCAAACGCGGCCAATATTAAAATTAATTTGAATAGTAATTTGGCTATTGTTGTCATCCATGAATTTTCAAATATACTTTTTCACAAGAGAGGCTGGAAAAATCATGAAGCTCTTTTATTATAAAAATAATAATTATTATTATTATCATTATTAATGTTAATATTATTATTTTATTTTATGTTTTCATTTTTATTATTCAAATAGCCAAATTCTGACTAAGACAATTTGACTAATAAATGACAATAGGCTACTTTTTTTTAATTAAAACATTTTTTATAATATATGTTATAATAATTTGTATTTTAATAATAAGTATTTTTCTTCATATTTATTTATTTATTCTAAATCTTCAGGAAATGTTTAAGTACATCAAAAAGTGTGGTTATGATGACCATCCGTCCAGCTAACCTAGCTAAAAATAGTACTTAAAATGTCACTATTATGCAGTATTTAAATCTCATAATTAAATAGAAAATTCCCAGTGTTGGGTTGCAGCTGGAAGGGCTTCCACTAAGTAAAACATGTGCTGGGTAAGTTGGTGGTTCATTCCAATGTAGTGACCCCTGATTAATAAAGGGACTAAGCCGAAAAAGAATGAATGACGGAATAATAAATAGAAAAATAAGGAGATTAACTGTAAAGAGTCCACATTTTGGTTAAAAAAAACCTCTTTCGCCAGGCTGGCTACGGGCCTGATATATTTATTTAGGTTTACAATGAAAATCCAATTAGAACCATTTGTTTGGTATGGTATTAAGCGGTCTCTCTTAATACATTCACTAAAAGGCAAAATATCACTTTACAAATTACACATAAATAATCAGAAATTTTCATATTATCAAAATAATATTACTGAAATTAAAATGAAAACTGAATAAATACATATTTACACACGTTTACATAATTCAGTAACTAGATTGAATGAGAGGATTAAAAAATTCTGCAGACTTCTGCAGGCACAGATACTGTGCCACTATTAAGGCATTATACCACACTATAAAGAGATCACACCACATGAATAGTACGGTAGCACAATGTTATAGGTAGCATATTTCATCATCAAGATGTGCTAGTATACTTTTTCAATGTAATATAGCACAATCTGAGTGGTTAGAACAAACCACCTTTTAGAAAATTTATCATCAAAATCCCAGTCAATACCAGCAATGACAAGGTAAGCTAATGTTATGGTTAATATACAGTACAGATAAATATCCCATGCTTTCTACCATCTTTTCCAGCTTCACATTCCAATCTGCTTGTTAAGTGTATGGGGAGACTCAACAAATGGTAATAATTAACGTTTACAAAGCAATGTAACGCTTTCGAAAATCACGATCGCAATATATATCTCTATGCCTAATATGAGATGGCAAGAAAGTGATCTTTTTTTTAATATTAAAATCATGGTGTCTGTGATGCAGCAAATCCAGAGACTGTTGTGTATACCATGTTAAAAAAATAACTTTAATGTGTGATATGACAAAAGTGGCCATATTTACTCGTATCTAAATATAATTTGGCCTATTTTACACACAAAGTTCTGTGGTTGTTATAGTAAAAGTAACTCGAAAGTATAACTTAAAAGTAATGCAGGGTAACCTAGCGTAACATTAAAATTCAGACAGAAATATTGGTGTTATTCATGTCACGACACAGAACACACACAAATCTGATGTTTTCCAGTTTGTAAGATATTATATTCTAAGCAAACTCAATGTCAACAAGATAAAGCATTCAGGATAACAAAAAAAAATCACTCCTGTTGTCTTTTTTTGTTGTTACATTAGACAGTAGCCGACAGGATTATTTATTTATTGATGTTTTTTCCCTTAAGACACAATAAAAACAGAGGGAATAAAAGACGTGGTGAATAATTGAACTGAAGAAGTGTGTTCATTAAGAAAAGAGAGCTGAAGACGTTTGGAGCGGAGCTGGAGGGGGGAAGGGAGAGACAGAGGGAGGGACAGAGACGCCTCAAGATCAAAGGAGACTCTGATTGAATAATGATATTAAAAATTAATCTGATCGTTATACAAAGAGAGCAAGAGGAATGCGGGAACATGCTGTCTTAAAAATGATGACAACATTTAGGGAAAATTAACTAGCTGGAGAGCTTCGGTTTTATCTAGCTGACAGCAACATATGTAGCTCCACATGGCAGATCTGCAGAGACACTTGATTCGGCTGTGAATTTGTATATGAAGGTCAAGTTAGCGGTTTGTTATTATTTATTACATTCATAGAGTGGTTTTTTTTGGTATAATCTCCATTTTCCTACAATTCATTTATAGGCTAAATTTAATATGGAATCATCTATTTATGTGTGTGCATGTGATAAATATTCCATTTAAATTATTCATTTAATTATTCTTTATTATATTATTTATTATGCATTTATTACACATATTCAGCATCGTAGCGTCCCATCGTATCGTAGCGTCTCACCAGTGAGGATATACAGCCACATTGTACTGCTATGAGTATGATATTACGTTTATACAACAGTTCGACGGCATAATCGTGTATAAAAAAAAGAAAATCAAACACGCAGAGTCTCACAGAAACAGCAGAAACCATTGGTCATTCACCAACGTCACTTTAGAGCTAGTAATTGAATGATTTTCTTGCGCAATGTCTAAAGTGATGACAAAACAGGTGATATTGTTCACATTTCAAAACTGTAATGCTGAACAGCATGCAATGCCATCAGTCTACAGAGATTTCCCAGTATTTCTCTGTTGCAATCAGGAGATCTCAATATTAATATGGTATAAATACAGCACTACAACATACAAAAGAGAGATTGACTTATGCTGTGGTCACACCAGATGCGGTACGCGCAGATAAATCGTGATATTCATGCGTAAATAGACGCGTGAACATTGAGTATACTTGCTTCATTTGCGTGTCAAATCCGCTTCTTTTGCATGTTAAATTCACTGAGCATAGATGCAGATACGCAGGAGGATTTTCCCTCAGGACACCAACAACAGGCGCTACGTCATAATCACTCCCCTACAAGAGCAAGTTCATGATTGATTAATGTGGCACGAATGTCCACTGAAAGCCTCAATCACACTACAAGCGACTTACAGCAGCAAATCGACAAGCAACCGTTCATTTCAACTGAGAGCGAGCGACTTCCGGTGACCTCAGTATACGCATGCGACAGCCAATGGGAGCACCATTAGAGCTCATGTGATCATCTCTCAGCTCACTCAGAGGCCGGTTGTCTTCGCGCTGTATATACCTACACAGACCTGAGTTTGCAGCAGGTCGCCACCCAGAGCAACAGGCAGCTACAAAGTCGCTGCTAGTGTGAATGAGGCAGAAGTTCAAATTTTCCAACTCGAGCGATTCGCTCAACTCATGTCGCTTCATTCACGCCGCCTCATTCGTGCACTCTGCATGGACTAAACATGTAAATCACTTGTGCTTGATGCTTCTTCCATGTCTGGTGTGAACAGGCATTAGAAAGTCATTTACCTGTTTAATAATGACTTGATCAATTGTAGTTTGAAATTACGCTGTTTTTCTCTTAGGCCTTATTATGCCGTCTCTGTCGCCATCTTGTGGATGAACATCGTCAACCATCTTTTCTCAAAGATGCGGTGTCTCTCAGAAATTATAAATATTTTAAAATAAGCACTATCCTTATAAATAAACTGCATAGTTGCAATCTAAACAACTACATTCTTGACTTTAAAAGCCTCAAAAGTACATTATGTTGTCCAACAGCAGCAATATTTGTCAAACCGTAGAGTGTACTCTGCTTGTTGCTGTATGTAGGTGGAGTAATACACAAGGGTGAAGGGTGACGAGGCGGTACAAGTGCTGTTACTGGCAGAATATCGCATGGCTAGAACCAGACAGAACTGTTGTATATATTTATTTGTACAACAGTTGTACATATTTAGTTGTACATTGCTTATAAAAACTTATATAAAAATATTACTATTCAAAAATATAAAAACAGTACATTGAAATTCTTAACCTTTCTGTAGTTTAAATTGGCTAGAATTTTGTTATGTTAGTGGCTGCTTTTGTCCACTTGACTTCAATTACAATTACATTTTTTGATTGCAAAGCCTTGATACCAAATAATCATGCATTCTTGATTTTGTTTTCTCTGTTGGGAAGAGGTCAAATTTGTCATTTTTACTGTTGATCATCAGTTGGCACCATTAACCCTTTTAGATAGGCCTGGGCAAAAAGTTTCTGGCTTTTATGAGCTGCTTAGTTTTTTTTTTTCTCAAACATAAAGATAAATTCTCTCTCTCTCTCTCTCTCTCTCTCTCTCTCTCTCTCTCTCTCTCTCTCTCTCTCTCTAACTGATGATCAACAGTATAAATTAAAAAAATAAAACATTGGAACAAATGATTAGATAGAATAAATGATAGATTAAATGATAAATATATAAAATAAATGAAAGATAAAAATAAAAAATAATACATTTCCCAACAGGAAAAACCATGACCAATAAAGCATGTATGATTATATGGTGTCATGGTTTTCAATCAAAAAATGTTGTTATAATGGAAGTCAATGGGGCAAAAACAGCCCCTAACATAACGATAAGGTAGTATTGTGATTGTGTTGTTGAGTTTTTGAAAAATTTCAAAGCATTTTCCCAAAATATGCGTAAAAACAAGATTTGTCACCAAAAAAATCATTCCTTTTGCTGAAACAGAGAAAGTTGTGGTTAAATCAAGTCTCAGAATCACACCAGAGTGGGTGAAAACATCCCCAACAGCACATAAGGGTTAAAAAAATAATACTATTTAAATTTTCAGACAGTCCGCTCAATTTCACTATGCAAATCTGAGATAATTGAACAGCCTTGGAACAAATCGTGGATTAAATAAATAAAAACCAAGCTAACTTTTCAAGCTACTTGTAAATAGCAAATTGATGTCAACATATTAAGTTGCTTCACTGGTTTGGAACCAATGCCTGCAGATTCACCGGCACAGCTCCTCAGCTCTCCATCTCGACTGTAAATGGGCCACGTTCACTTTGTTAGTGTCATCAGCGGTGACATACTAAGCTTGTGGAACATGAGCGTTCATTAAAGAAACACCTCTGGTGCTTTGGGATGATGCATGACATGCACACTTGGCTGGTCACCCAATTACAAATTTCACCCAATTCCGACAAGCCAAGACAACAACGACGACAACTAATCTCAATAGACATGAAGATATTCTTCACTAAAGAGGTAATTAATATGACAAATGTTGTTTAAAGAGCTCTCTAAGTGACATGCTAGTATGGGACAGATGTATTTGGGGGGGTCTAAACTCATAAAAGGCAACAGTGAGTCAATATTAGCTCCGGTAAATGTAGCAATCATAGCGTTATGAAATTAAGCGGAAAACCCATTACCACTGACCTTCTTTCTCCCTCCCCCTTCGGTCCACTTTTGTCAGGCACGGCTAGTCTCTGCCTCGGAGAATCTAGCGCTCCATTGTCTAAACTCAGCTATACGACTTTGACCTTCACTTTGATTTCTCTCTTTTGAAATAAAACCCGGTGCTTTTTCACCTGACCAGGGTCTTGAAGCTGTTTGAACTGCTGTTCTCAGGTCTATCAGAAGGGTTAAGAGGGACCCGATGAGACAGGTGAGGGCATTTAGAGGAGCTGCAGATGGACAGGCCAGACAGATCCCGTTCTAAACTGACACACCGTAACAGCATTCTTTGTATGAGGAATATTAACAGTGCTCTGACTCTGACTGTGCAATGAAAAAAATATATATTTTTAATTATATGTACATACATATATATATATATATATATATATATATATATATATATATATATATATATACATATACATATATATACATGTATATATACATATATATATATATATATACATATATACAAAGAATGGCACATGGAACAAATGATTAGATAGAATGAATGATAGATTAAATGGTAAATATATAAAATAAATGAAAGATAAAACAATTAAGAAACAGAATTTTAATGATCATTTGATAGATAAATAGAGACAGACAGACAGAAGAACGAGAGAAAGATAGAAAGAGCTATAGGTAGAATAATAGAAAAAATGATAGGTAGATTTATAGAAAGAATGATAGAAAGATAGGTAGAATGATAGCGAGAATGATAGAAAGAATGAATAATAAATGATGAAAGAATTATAGAATGAACAATAAATGATAGAAAAAACTATATAATGAAGAATAAATGATAGTTAGAAAGAACAATAAATAGGATGAACAATAAAGGATAGACAGAACAAACTGAAAGAATGATAGAAAGAACAATGGGTAGAATGATAGAAAGAATGATAGCTAGAATGATAAAAAACTATAGGTAGAATTATAGAAAACAAGAGATAGAATGATAGAGAAGGATAGAATGAACAATAAATGATAGATTTAAAAATGAACAACTGATAGAATTAATAATAAATGATCGAAAGAATGGTAGGTAGGTAGATAGATAGATAGATAGATAGATAGATAGATAGATAGATAGATAGATAGATAGATAGATAGATAGATAGATAGATAGATAGATAGATAGATAGGGTCGCCACAGCGTAATGAACCGCCAACTTTTCCATCAAATGTTTTACGCAGTGGATGCCCTTCCAGACCATCACTGGGAAACATATATACACACTTATTCTCACACATACACTACGGACAATTTAGCTTACCCAATTCACCTATACCGCATGTCTTTGGACTTGTGGGGGAAACTGGAGCACCTGGAGAAAACCCACGCAAACGCAGAGAGAACATGCAAATTCCACATAGAAATGCCAGCTGATCCAGCCATGGCTCGAACCGGTGACCTTCTTGCTGTCAGGTGATTGTGCTACCCACTCTGCCACCGTAAGGCCCAGAATAATAGCATGAACAATAAATTATAGATAGAAAGAATGATAGATAGAAAGAGATAAGAATGATAGATAGAAAGAACGATAGATAAATTGAACAATAAATGATAGATAGAAAGAATGATAGAATGAACAATAAATGACATTTTATTAAGAAGTTTTTTTTTTAAAAAACAGCCGCCGACATGCTGTCTCTCAAACATTATAAATATTTTTAAAATGCGCACTATCCTTATAAATAAACTGCATAGTTGCAATCTAAACAACTCCATTCTCGACTAAACAAAGCCTCAAAAGTACATTATGTTGTCCAACAGCAGCAATATTCGTCAAACTGTAGTGTCCTCTGCTTGTTGCTGTATGTGGGCTGAATAATATAACAATAATAGATACAAAGAGCAATAAATGATAGAGAGAAAGAACGATGGAAAGAATGACAAATAGAAAGAACAATAAATAATAGAAAGAACGATAGATAGAAAAAAATGATAGAATGAACAATAAATGATAGAAAAATAGAAAGAAAGAATGATATAAAGAAAAATATATAATAGAAAGAAAAATAGATTGAAAGAGCAATAAATGAGAGAGAAAGAATGAGAATGAACAATAAATTATAAATAGAAAGAATGATGGAATAAACAATAAATGCTAGAAAGAATGATAGATAAAATGAACAATAAATAATAGATTGAAAGAACGATAGAAAGAATGATAGATAGAATGAACAATAAATGATAAATATAAAGAACGATAGAATGAACAATAAATGACAGAGTGATAGAAAGAACAATAGAATTCTAAATGATAGAAAGAATGATAGAATAAACAATAAATGATAGAATGGTAGAATGAACAATAAATGATAGAAAGAACAATAAATGAGACAGAAAGAATAATAGAATGAATGAATGATAGAATGAACAATAAATGAAAGAATGATAGAATGAACAATAAAGGATAGATAAAAAGAAAGAACAATAGATATAAATGTAGATGAATAAAAGAACAACAGATAGAAAGAATGATATGAAGAACAAAAGTTGATAGAATGAACAAGAAATAATAAATAGAAAGAACAATAGAATGAAAATATAATAATAAAGATGGATAAAATAAATGACAGATTGAACGAAGAGATGGAATAAAATAAAGCATTGAAAAATGTACCCAAACCCCAAATATCACACACAACAAAACCAGACTAATCAAACAAATCTATAAGCACAGACATATTATAGCAATGACAGCAAGTTTAATACCAAATAATAGAGTGTGCAACCTTGTTAAGTCCAATAAAACAGCATAATTATGCATACAACAATAACATTTGACCAAGCCAAAACAGCATGTCACAGCAACACAACACAGAGCATAATTAAAGCCAGCGCACCTCAAAGCACGGCAGAGCAATTAAGCTTTAATCAGGCCTGGACCACACAGAGGCATGGAAGCCTATCATTAGCATGCAGTGTGCTGGAGCCGCTCACATCTGAGGGCCCCTGTGTGACGGAGACGGGGTTCAGGCTGTCAGTAAGTGTGCATGAGTGTGCATAGAGGTGTTACAGGTCCCCTGGGCCCCGTGATAAGTGGAGAGCACTGGGGGAGCGCAGCTGTCGAGGGGTTGTGTGACACGCAGGGCATGTCAGCCCGTCCCGAGGGGAGACGCACACGCCCCACACACCCTCATCAAATCCAGACTGATGGACAAGCCGTCCACACCATCAGATCTGACATTACACCGTAAAACACGCTTTACCCTGACAGATCTCTCCCACTACAAGCCCCTGTAGCAGAGTAGAGCAACAGGACGCAAGCAACAACAAGATCATCAGTTGTGAATCCCATACAAAACCACATGCAAAAAAAATTATGAGTTAACATATGTAAATTTTACAAAAATATTATCAGTTGGAGCATTTGTTTGCAGAAAATGACAATTGCCCAATAAATAACATGATTTTTTCAGACCTTTTATTTTTAAAAACGTATTTGATTTTGTTTTTAAATGTTTAAAATGGTTTCCAGAAGACTCTGAATGAGATAAATGAACAGCCACAGCTCAAACTCATTCCATAGGTTGACCCCTATGCAGGGCTGAGGAGCAATGAAAATGCACCGGCCACTTTATTAGGTACACCTTAATAGTACTGGGTTGGACCCCCCTTTGCCTTCAGAACTGCTTTAATCCTTCGTGGCATAGATTCAACAAGCTACTGGAAATATTCCTCAGAGATTTTGGTTCATGGGTAGATGATAACATCACGCAGTTGCTTCAAATTTGTCAGCTACGAATCTCCCGTTCCACCACACCCCAAAGGTGCTCTATTGGATTGAGCTCTGGTGAGTGTGGAGGCCATGTGAGTAGAGTGACCTTATTGTCATGTTCAAGAAACCAGTCTGAGATGATTCAAGCTTTATGACATGGTGTGTTAAAGTGCTGGAAGTAGCCATCAGAAGATGGGTACACTGTGGTAATAAAGGGATAGACGTGGTCAGCAACAATACTCGGGTAGGCTGTGGCGTTGACACGATGCTCAGTTGGTACTAATGGGCTCAAAGTGTGCCAAGAAAATATCCCCCACACCAGTACACCACCACCACCAGCCTGAACCATTGATACAAGGCAGGATGAATATATACTTTCTTGTTGTTGATTCCAAACTCTGACTCTACCATCCGAACGTCGCAGTGTTCACTGGATATTTCCTCTTTTTTGGACCATTGTAAACCCTAGAGATGTTTGTGCATGGAAATCCAAGTAGATCAGCAGTTTCTGAAATACTCAGACCAGCTCATCTGGCATCAACAACCATGCCACATTCAAAGTCACTTAAATCACCTTTCTTCCCCATTCTGATGCTCAGTTTAAACTGCAGCAGATCATCTTGACCTTGTCTACATGCCTCAATGCATTGAGTTGCTGCCATGTGATTGGCTGATCAGAATTTGAGCAGACGGACAGGTGTACCTAATAGTGGCAAGTATGTTACGTATTTAAAATACAAAATTAGCTAAATGTATTTCATTATGATTATACTTTAAATATGTGGTAACCAAATTACAGTTAGATCCGAAAAGAAATTTAGATTACAAGAGTCATTACTTTAAATTTTAGTGCCATTTCTTTATTCAATGTCATTTTCATTATTATCATGGGGTTTTTAACTGATTGCCTGATTAAAAAAATAACTGTCTCGAGTCAACATTCTGTCCCTCATGAAAATAAGAAGAGTATTTTACTTATGAATCTGAAAAAGATCTATGAAATTTTAAGCATTAAAGGATTCAACATCTATTTGAAAAAGCAAATGAGGCATTAATCTTAGGAAAATTTAATGCAGTAACCTATTTTCCCATCTTGTATGGTTATCATGTTTAAGAATTTCATTGGGAAAATTGTATTCAAAAGCAGCGAACTGTGCTGCCACTTTTACCTCAATCATTCTTTTGTGCCAAGTCTTTTGTTCCCAGTCAATTTTGGCTTAGCGATTCTTTTATGCCATTTGCTGCTCCATAGAAAGAATTTTTTGTGAATCACTTAAAGTTTAACTCATTCAATAACAAATCTATTGAAAAACTTGGAAAACACACCAGTTCATAGCTCAGTTATTTTAACATCCACATGAACCGGAAGCTGCAACCTTTTTTTCGTATTGTGAAGCAGTTCCTAGAGAAACGGAATATTAAATGGGAAAACAGTGGATGTCACTTGTTTTTTTCTGCTGCAAGCTAAATAGATGTAGTAAGGTAGGGATTTCACTCAGAAAGATCGGGAAATGAGTTTTAGATAAGTTAATACAACAGACACCTCCTTCCCACCATTTCTGTTTGTTGTCAAATCTGACAGTTGGAGGGGCGAGGTTAAGTATGTTAACCACGGCCAATACCCCAAAATCACGTAAATTGAGAACTTGAGGAAGTGCATTTTCACATTTCAATTAAATATTACATGGACAGGTGACGCAGTGGCACAGTAGGTAGTGCTGTCGCCTCACAGCAAGAAGGTCGCTGGTTCAAGCCTCGGCTTGGTCAATTGGTGTTTCTGTGTGAAGTTTGCATGTTCTCCCTGCGTTCGCGTGGGTTTCCTCTGGGTGCCCCGGGTTCCCTCACAGTCCAAAGACATGCGGTACAGGTGAATTGGGTAGGCTAAATTGTCCGTAGTGTATGAGTGTGAGTGTGTATGGATGTTTTCCAGACATGGGTTGCAGCTGGAAGGGCTTCTGCTGCGTAAAACATGTGCTGGATAAGTTGGCGGTTCATTCCGCTGTGGTGACCCCAGATTATTAAAGGGACTAAGCCGAAAAGAAAATGAATGAATAAATATTACAGGGACAAACTATTTTTTTTTCCTAAAGACATGCACAGATGAATTGTTCACCACAAAACTAGCAATGGAGCTAACAAAATCATATGGTTAGTTATGATTTCATTTGTACTTTAAGGTTACTAAACCCGAGTAATCGAACAAAAAGCATTACTAACTACTTTATAAAGCATGTCTTTTGTATGGTTTGTATGAGGTTTTTTCCCTTTACTTTTGTCAATTGGTGAAGTTTTGTACCTTGCCACTGACATGCTTGGTTTGGGACTTGTGCAGCTGCGCATCGATGGATTTGCTCTTCAGTGTTTGGACTTTCAGCAGTGAAAATAAAACACACTGAACTGAACTAATTTGAACTTCAACTCTGATTTTCAATTAGAACTTCTATGTTAAGCTGCTTTGCCACAATCTACATTGTAAAAGTGCTTTAGAAATAAAGATTAATTGAATTGAATTGAATTATCTTGTGGAATATATTTGGAATATCTTTCCCAACACCGCCCCCACGTTAGCATCTTTGCCGAAGATTTAGCATCTTTGCCGACTGAAACAAACAACAAATGTTTTTTTTTGCTGCAAAATGCTGCAAAGCCATTGTTTATACATTTCCGAGGGACTAAACCTACAAATAGCTTACTCACGGTCAGCATATTATGAGAAGTATTTAGTAAACCTGTCTGCCAAATAATCAAATGCAGTTACAAAGTACTTTCCGCTCAACCTGTGTACAGGAAAACACTCAGCAAAGCAGTTAAGTCCATTAGTCTATTCAGCAACCTTTAAAGCTATCTCTGCTTTGGATTATTCATGACGGCCTCATGACTTGTTGTCTCATTTCCTAAAAAGCCTGATCTCTTTACTTCTTTCTTGCACGGAGAATGGGATAATTGGTAGGTGAACTGGAGGCTACGCCTAATCTGTGCTAGTGCTCTCATCTCATATGGAAATGAGAAGTATTGACAGGTCAAGGTCAGTCCTGCTTTAGTATTCCACAGGATTTGCATTCAGGCACAGTGGACATGCTTTGCTTGAGTGGTTTGGACGTGCACAATGAATGCGAAACAAGGAAGATTCTTGCCTTCACGTTTAAGAGTTCTGAATGGACATTCTGTTGACTATAGTTCTGTTTCTATCTGATATTAACATACATCAGAGGCCAATCGTACATGGTCAGGTAAACATGCAGCTTGTGAGTTGATATTTCAAATCATGAAAAATATACAATTAAATTAATTAAATTTAGTCAGATGAAAAACACTAAATAAGTTTAAATATGTTGTTTACCTAAGTGTTTTGAGGCCATCAGAGAACTCTGAACAAGCAAATAGTTTGTTCAAATAAAATGATAGTTGTTAAATAATTGATCTATTAGACTAACTTGAATTAACTTAAGGCCCAGTAAAGAAGTTCAGGAATTTCACTTTTACATGAACAAACATGAAAACGAAATTACATGGCTGATGTCTTCCAAGTTACAGTATATGAGGATTTATAATATATATATATATTCTGATGACATAATTCAGATGAATCCAAATGTAATAACTACCCAATGCGTTTCATTATATACATTCAATTTTGTGTTTAAAAGACATCCAAACATAGATCTCTAAGAAATGTAAGAAATATCCAGTAAATAGACTAGTCATCAAAAAGACAGATTAAGCAGACTTCACATGTCATTCATTTCCGTCATGAGTAGTCTATTTTTGGACTATTATTAGACATCTATATTTTTTCACTGACAGGCCAAATTTAGCCCTCCTCAGCCAAGACATCTACATTCGGATGTCTATTAGATGTGTTTTAAAGACAGAAATGCTTGCTGGGTAAATATTAGTAGCCTCCAATTCACTAAACTGTTTAGTATGGTCAAACACAGCCTTTCAAAGTAAAGATGATGTTTTGTACTCATTTAAAACAGGTTGCATTCATCTGTTAATCTCCTCACATATGCACTTAAAAGCATGGGCATCATTTGCTGTCTTCATTGGTGTGTTGTTGGCTCTTTCTTTACGGGTGTAGGAAAAAAACGTTTTAAAGGGCACATATTTTACCCCTTTTTCAAGATATAAGATAACTCCAGAATGTGTCTGTAAAGTGTCAGCTCAAAACACCCATCAGATTATTTATTATACCTTTCAGAATGTTGGATTTCCTGCTCTGAACACAATGTAGCTGTTTTTGTTGGCTGTGCCTTAAATGCTGGTTCTCCCCGACCACCGTTCCTGCGTGCCTTTCAGAGAGTGCCTCAATCTACGCCTCGGGCTGTGTCAGATAAACAGCACAGTGACAGACATGAAGGAAGCAGATCTCACGTAACGTTTGTGAGAAATACTACAGTAAGAACTTTCCCAATGATTATTTGATGTATTTGTTGTGGAGTTGCAACAATGAGTCACAAACAATGTCGACAAGGGTCTTGCACTTGCACGCACGCACACACACACACAAACACAAACACACACACACGACAGGCAAATGTGACAAGATATAATATCCGTTAATATCTACTGCTGTTTGGATGTTCATTATTTTAATGCACAAAATAAATTTGATTAACGTCCACAAATCGAGATTGAATCGAGATTAATTACAAATATGCACTGTTTAACAAACATTTTAAACTTGTAAAACTCATTCTTGATCACATTTGATGATGATTGATGATCAGAGAGCTGAACAGTTCTTTTTGATATTATCATACGCGTTACTACAGAGACATGTTAATATGCGGCTGTCAATCAAATCGTTGGGGGGGGGGGCACACTACGTTACGGTGGGCTTCAAAATGGGAGGGATTTGGACCCTTTTTAATGTCAGGAAATGTAAAAAAAAGAGAGACTTATATCACCCCAATATGACTGTGGACACACTATAGCAACACACAGTTCTGTCCAAACAGCTTCCAAAAGAGGATTTTCATCATAGGTGCCCTTTAAAAACTGTTTAATTTGCATCATACACCTTACTGTACCCCCACACAAACACTTTGCAAATATGCTAAACTTTTCTACAACCCTTAACCTATAAGTCTACTAATACTCTGTGGAAAGTTAACTGACATGTAGTTGCAATATCTAAAGTAGACCATCAAAAAATAAAATGTAACCAAATCTTTTTTTTTTTGTTTTTATCGGAAGGATGTGGTCCACACTATCAGATGTTCATTTTGATGTGCCTTTCAGACCATAAAGTCTCTATTAACCAGACCCGAGGAACCCATCTCCACCACCGGCCCCATTAACTTTGTTAAAAGTTGCGAAAGCAGCACTTGCCTCTAAGTGCTCCTGATATAATCGAAAAGAGCACCTCTTGGGATCTGCGAAAAGAAATAAGCGAGACGTTGCCTGCAGGCTGCGGATGAGGGTTCTGCAGGTCGAGTGGATACGTGCTATGCAAATAAAATAAAATTGAGTTGAGATATTCATCTTCCTTGAGCCTGCACAGTACAAGTATCTCATCTGAAATGCAGAAGTTTAAACCAAGTGCTTGTGTTTGAGAAGTGATCACAGGCATGCACAGAAGCCATTAGAGGCTCATGAACAAGTGAAATCGGTTTGGCGTGATTTGACTGTCATTCAAATGCCTTTTGTCTGAAGAGTGAGAAAACGGGGTCACGCTGGCTGAGAGAGTGTACTGTGAAATGCATACTGTCTGACGTTCTCCATACTGCGAGTGCTGGCAAAGTCTGCGCCGCATTTGCAGAGGAAGCTGAACCCGAAACCGGACGGTCTGGAGTAAAAAAAAACACAGTGATTTACTCCTCCATGCTCAACTGGAGAAAGGATTGCATTGCTGTCCAATAGAGTGACGCCAGCAAGGTGTCAATACCAGCCTGTTTTTTTTTTCTCACTGATCACCATGACAACCCTCTGACTCTGGCGGCATGCAGGCATACACCACCCCTCCCCCATTCCTCCATCCCCCCCATCATCTCTCTCTCTCCATCTCTATCTCTCCATCTCTCTCCTCATCTGTCGCTTCTTCCTTTCTGGCACAACTTCAGCATCTCCCTTATGTTTTCTCCTGTGCACGGATGGCTGATGTGACGTTGCAGTCTAGGCTGACAAGTCAGTCAAGCTGTTTTTTATGCAGAAGTTAGCATACCTGAACAGCTGAAGGTAGGGGCAGTTCTAGATCCTATTAAGGAAGATCTAGTCCCACTGACTGTCATTTCAGCTCACGTAACTATCAACTATTTAATTACCAAATGCATTTAAATAGTCTGATATGTAATAAATAAATAAATAAATAAATAAAATATGACTGTGCTGCTGCAAGTCAGTACAAGATGATGTAATGCTGTCAAAGAAGGTAATACAAGATTTTTTTTGTGATTTCTTTGACTAGTTTAGTCTGCATTCACACATTCAATGTGTACAATTTCAAAGGAAATTTGCCATAACAAATGAGCTATGTAGTAAATTACGTCCAGTTAAGATGAGTGGGCTTGACAAACCACCTGTAGGAGACACTCTTTGCATCAGACACTTTCCTACAAACACACCATTACAAGGACTCAATAATAATAATAATAATAATAATAATAATAATAATAATAATAATAATAATAATAATAATAACTAGAACCTAAAGTTTGTTGCCAACGTGGCTGCGCTAGGACTGGGAACGGCAGTTGGCAGAAAGCACAGCAGTTGCTAAGTGGTTACTAGGCAGTTGCTAAAATGTTTATGGCATTGCTAGGTGGTTGCTAAGCAGTTGCTAAATGGCAACCCACATGTACAAGTTTGATCAAATGCTAATACTTAGTAGGCATTTCTAGCATATGTTATTGCACTTAGATAATCATTAATAGCATGTAGCTAATCGTTATTAGCACCTGGCTTATCATTGTTACCATACATTGTACACAAGAAGTCCCATACTTGCTAGCATGAGTCAAACGAGCCAATAGCCAGGTCCCACGATGTTCTGATGTAGAGATATTGCTGTTTTTAAATAGCTGCTAGGTTAGACTTGCTATGTGGTTAGACTTGCTAGGTTGTCTTGCTAGGTGGACAATTGAGAGCTTAATGATAATACACCAAAGCTTCTTGCCAATATAAATGATATAAATCAACCTTGATGTCTCTATGACAGTCAAAACTGGACTTGGACATTATATAAAAATGGCTTGCCATATTTTATTGAAAACACAATGCTTTTAATAAGTGTGGAAGTGATACATGCAAAATTTTAAGTTTAAGTCATGGAGTTTATGGCTTGCCATATTTTGATAAAAATAATGCTTAAATATTATTTCTTGGAAAACTATAAGTCTGATTAACCTGTAAAGATATAGCAACAAAATCTAATGCAGAGCACAGCTTTTGGTTAAATTTGTGGCTTGTATAATTTTTTATATGCCCGGATTATTAAAATGTAATTTTTAACTTTTTTCATTCAAAAACTATAAGTCTGAATGGCATGAGGAGATATAGCAACAATCTTGAATTATTATTATAATAATAATAATAATAATTGCTAAACTATCTCAGAATTATCATGGCATCTATACATGCTGCTCTCAAGTGCTTCTTTTATCCTCGCTTGTAAGTAGCTGGATAGTAATATCTGCTAAATAAATAAATGTAAATGTAAACAACTACAAGTAGGTTTTTCACAGGTCCAATTGTACCAGTTAGAGAAAAGTCTTAATTAAAATTGTATTATTAATTGTATTATATACAGTGTGATTCAAAAAGAACACCACAACCTTTGGGTTGATGTCACTCGAGTTTCTGGAGGGGGTCATATTGAACATTTATGAACTTGTTTTCTACTGAAAAAAACGTTGTAAAGTACTCTTCACATTGATCAATCACCAAAGGTTCCATCATGTTTCTTTGATTAAATACAGATTTTCAAAGTTGTGGTATTCTTTTTGAATCACCCTGTATATAATAATGTTCATATTGTCAAGAAGCTAATGTCCCTTCTAAATAACAATGGTTTTATGTATTTAAAAAAAAGTTTATGATTGAAAATAAGGATTTTTTTTAATTTTTAAGCAAAAGCAAGGACAGTGCCCTCTCAAGGATAAAATCCTGAACTCATCCCTTGTTTAAGGCACAGTTTTACTGCAGTAATTTATATTTGATAGTGTATTCGAACACAAAATGGTTCATGAGCAATGGTTTATGAGCAATATAATTGAATTATTTATTTTCCTTAGGCTTAGTCCCTTATTTATCAGGGGTCGCCACAGCGGAATGAACCGCAAACTATTCCAGCAAATGTTTTATGCAGCGGATGCCCTTCCAGCCGCAACCCACCACTGGGAAACACCCATACACACTCATTCATACACATACACTACGGACAATTTTAGCTTATCTAATTCACCTATACCACATGTCTTTGGACTTGTGGGGGAAACCGGAGCACCCAGAGGAAACTCACACAAACACAGGGAGAACATGCAAACTCCACACAGAAACGCCAACTGACCCAGCCGAGGCTCGAACCAGTGACCTTCTTGCTGTGAGGCAAACGTGCTACTCATTGCGCCACCGCGTCACCCTATAATGATTATACTTATTTGAAATACTGTAGGTTTGCAGGTGTATTAATCCTCTCACATAAGCCCAGTTTCTGGTTGTTCTAATTTCTTTTCAACTGGTATGCTTGAGTACTGGACAACCAAAACAACAAAGAAAGAACAAATAACACTAATTGTTTTATTATCAAGTGACATATTGCTGCTCTGGCAACCATATTACAGGATCCATATTACAGAATTCACATTAGTTTTGTTTTTTGTGGACCTATGTGAATTAGAATTATCCTAATTCTATTAACCATGTTACCATAATATCTAAATATCTAACAGGACTGTGTATTTACTGTGTAGTTACTGTGTTTTTGGGAAAACAAATCTCCACATTTACCACTAAGAAATTTAAGGTAATCTTAAATTTAGGACTAAGTGAATAAATTAGTAAGATTAGTGGTTAAATGTTAAGTTTAAGGCTTGCATTACAATAAAGGTTGACATTAACTGCAAATAAATATAATTGCATGCGCAGAATTAAATATAATACACCAACATGTAGAACATTTTAAGGCCACCTAATATAAATATCGACCAATGTCACAATACAGCTGGCTTGATGATTAAATAAACAAACAAACAAATATATATTTATGTTTAATAAAATGTACTTAAGAGACATGTGTAAATGACTTCTTAATTCTAGGGATTTATATTATTTATTTATATATTTATTTTTCAAAAGGGAGGACATTTAGGAGGATAAAATATGGGTCACATCTTAAATATTACATGTTTGGTAGTTAAACTGAATCAATAATTAAAATACTTGTTTACTGCAAGGAATTTCATCAAAGTTCAACAGCAAATACACATTTGATGATCTTTTTCTTGTGTTGGCTTTATTTGATGTCAGATTATCGAATCTAACATCTAATATTACTCTTAATAAAAAAAAATAAAAAATAAAATCAAGGATTTTTGCCTCTGATGCATAGAAAAAATGAACAAGACCGAAAAGGGCACAGTATTTATGGAAAGTGCTCATTTGTCTTTGCTTTTCATGCGTATGCTGAGTCTTCTGGAATTTTAATCAGTGCTCATTTATATCTATTCAGAGCGAAAGATGAAGATCAAAAATATGTCATTATGTTCCAGGCCATCTTTTTTTCTTGTCACTCAGAAAATAAATAAATAAATAAATAAGTCTTTTTTCTTTCTTATTTTAATCAGCACTATAAATTCTGCAGGTCATGCATAATACAGGGGTTAGCACTTCTGAAAGATGGTTAAAGAGAATGATATATGATATGCGGTAATAACATTCTCAGATCTTGAGTCATGCAACAGCTAAATGGAAAAACTTGTACAATTTTTTAGACATTAAAGCATTAAAAGGCTGTATTGTCATCTGATACACTATAAAGATGCAAACTCAGCCAAAGACTAACACACATCTGTTATATCCTGTCAGAAGATATCCCTTTTTGTCTGGGATCCAAAATCTTTCAACTTCTGATTTCGGTTGGATTTTCAAGTTTTATCTCATACCAAACCCAGTATATGTTGCATTTCGTCTGATATCCATACTAATCATCGGCTCTTCTATCAGCTTGTTGAATAATTTAAGGTGTATTAGTTGACACATTTTTTCCTGTACTGTTTTTAAAGATTCACAGTGGGCAAAATAAGTATTTAACACATCACCATTTTTCTCAGAAAACATATTTGTAAAGGTGCTGTTGACCTGAAGTTTCCCCTGGATGTCGATAATAACCAAAGAAATCTATTCATGCAAGGAAAACAAATCTAATTAGTTTACAAATGAAGTTATGTGTAATTAAATGAAATGACACAGGGAAAAAGTATTGAACACATGAAGAAAGGGAGGTATGGAAAGGCAGTGAAAGCCCAGACAGCAGATGAAATCTCTCAGTAGTTCTTTAGCAATCCTTTGCCCTGCATTCATCATTGTAAATTACTATTGGCTGCTTCAGTCCAACATCTACATACTAAGATGAAACCAGGGTGGACATATCAGCAAGACAATGATCCTAAACACTGCCAAGGAAACTCTCAAATGCTTAAATCAAGCTGTAGAATGGCCCTGCCAATCACCTGACTTAAATCCAATAGAAAATATGCAGTAAAGATCAGATTTGATAGAAGAGACCCACAGAACCATCAAGGTTTTTACACCTGTTGAAGTCACACCTGAGCAATTCATGAGACTTCATTCTCCATATGAGAGGCGTCTTTAAGTTGCCATCACTAACAAAGCCTTTTATATAAAGTATTAAATACATTTCTCTAGTTCGGTACTTTCTCCTTGTGTCATTACACTGTTATCAAACACAACTCATTTTTCAGCTTTTTTTTTTATGTTTGGATTGTTTGAGTTTTTACCAAAATCTGGTTCAATTCCATGTCAACAGCTCCTTTAGAAATATTATTTCAGGAAAAACATGACGTGTTCAATACTTATTAAAAACTTTAAAGAAATTCACTGAGAGGTTTAAGGTTTATCATAAAGTCTATACTTACAAATCGTGGGAAACAAAATAAAAAGTACTTTATACAGAACTTCACTTTTAACCTTCAGAAAAATATAATTTGGTGGGAAAAAATATCAAATCCAACATTTCTTTCACTTCAGCAGGAATTAACGCTTTTAAATTCCAACCATATATTTTTTCTGAACATTATAATGCATTCAATCCTCTTACCAACGTCTCTTAGGTTCAATCCCAATTCTCCAACCTCCTTTATTCCAGCAAGAAAAGGATATTGTGGATGTAATGGGTTATTGCAGAGGGAATAAGAAAGCCCAGATCGCAAACATCTTTCTGGAAAACGAATGTAAACAGATCAGAGCTGGTTATATTTTAATATGAAAAATGGACAGAAGACAAAACTTTTCTTAAATGTCAGGCACCCACACATCTATTGCTTTTAATCAGATGAAAGAAAAGATTTGTTCTTGTTACTAGCCGCCAGCCTCAATATCTCCAGTTAATCTCTCTTCTGCCAATTTACGTCAATTTCTTTTACCACACTTCACTTTCACGCATATACACGTCAACCCAGAAACAGATCATACTTGTTGAGCCATTAATAACACTCAAGAGACTCACATATTCATAATCTCCCAATAAACAACCATTCCCTCCACCTGTTTAGTTTTGTCACTGAAATTAATATACACTTACCTATTTATACAGGTGGGTTCAACTCAATCACATGTAAATATATGGCAAGAATTTTTTTACAGACACACGTGTGCACGCACTCACACGCATGGATATTTACTAGAAAATAAAATAATGCTAAGGAACATTTAAAATGCATCTTGAAGTTTTGAAGTTGAATATTAAAATAGTACTTTGCTGTAAAACATTATTTGTTTTACTTACAACTCCCAAAATATTTTTAAAGTGTAAAGTAATGTAATGTGTATTTATATAGTGCATTTATGGAGGCCATACACCCAAAGCACTTCACAATCATGAGGGGGGGGGGGGGGGTCTGTTTGCTCACCACACACTAGCTATAGGTGGAGTGGAGAGAAACAGTGATAAAGCCAATTCGGTGGATGGAGATGATTGGGAGGCCATGGTGGGTAGGGCTGACGGAGGGAATTTGGCCAGGACACCAGGGTTACACTCCTACTCTTTACGAGAAGCGCCATGGAATTTTTAATGACCACAGAGATCCCAGACCTCGGTTTATCGTCTCATCCGAAACACAGCGCTCACTGACAGTATACTGTCCCCTTCACTATATAGGAGCATTAAGACTCACACAGAGCGCAGGTTGAGTGCCTCCTGCTGGCCTCACCAACACCATTTCCAACAGCAACCTAGTTTTCCCATGTAGTCTCCCATCCAGGTACTGACCAGTCTCAGCCCTGCTTAGCTTCAGTGAGTAACCTGTCTTGGGCTGCAGGGTGATATTGCTGTGTATTTGAAGGTGTGTAGTTGAAAATAAACACAAATGAACTATTGCAAGCATTTTTCCTTTGTTCTCTTATGAAAGCTGATAAGCCAATACATTTCTATATTTATGTATTATTGTAATATAATAATAGTACATTACTAGAGCTATTTATATTATATAAGATATGTGATATGTGCTAGGATTGAGAAAAGTTGAGAAAAGATTGTTAATATCTGGGTTCGCTGCTGCTAAAACATTTTACAGCAATTGTTCACTCCTGACATGGATCTTAAAGGATTCTTTTCATAATATTCTGTTTAGAATGCAGCACTGCAGGGCTTAATGGGGATAAAATACATACTGTGATTACTGAAATAAAATAGCCCAAGCTTTCAAAGAATTCTTCTAAATAGAAGATGTATCACTCTGTGAAATTACTTCCTGCTGTTGGGTAACTCTATGTTGTGTTTCTTTTAAATACTCTACACTCTCAGAAATAAAGGTAGCTGTCACTGGGGCAGTACCTGTTCAAAAGATACATATTTGTACCCAACGAGTCCACAGTTGTACCTCAAAGGTGCCTTTTAGTCCCCAAATGTACCTAAAAATTACCTTTGAGGTATCATTAAGTCTTGATGAGACCTCATCAAGATGGCGCCGCGGATGGCCGCTTCGGCGGGGGGCTCTCCAGTGTTTGCACTGTTTTTGTTAGTCTGTCCTGTTTTATGTTTGTCAAACACGATCAGTTACACCAGGGACGAGCTGCTGAACATTCGGCAGTGCACACCAACTAATCAAGAACTGGATTTTGATTTTTGTGGCGTTTTGCGGAACATTGTAGTCGGCGGAGCAGCCGCATTGTGGAAACGCTACAAGACGCGCAAGCGTGGGAAGCGAGCCGGCGCGCTCTTCAGGCTAAGACAGCGCGGCTTCAGAACGGCGCTGCCCAGCATTCACCTGGCGAATCTCCGCTCTCTTCCTAACAAAATGGACGAACTACTTCTGCTCACATGCAAAAACAAGAACTTTAACAACTCTGCTGTCCTGTGTTTCACGGAAACCTGGCTAAACGAAGCCATTCCGGACAGCGCATTAAACCTACCGGACTTTCAGCTGTACAGAGCAGATCGCGATACGGAGTCAACGGGCAAAACGCGCGGTGGTGGGACATGCTTTTACATCAACAGAAGGTGGTGTACGGATGTAACTGTGTTAAAGAAGATGTGCTGTCCTGATGTGGAAGTGCTTTTCATTAACTGTAAGCCGTTTTATTCACCAAGAGAGTTTTCCTCGTTCATTCTCGTCTGTGTTTACATTCCACCGCAAGCACACGTGAGTACTGCGCTGCAACAGCTGGCTGATCTGATCACAGAGACAGAACAACAACACCCGGACTCTGCTTTTATCATACTTGGGGACTTTAATCAGGCAAAACTCACACATGAGCTGCCTAAATTCAAACAGCACATTACATGCCCCACCAGAGGCAATAAAATTTTGGACCATTGCTACACCACAATAAAGGATGCATATCGCTCCGTCGCCAGAGCAGCTCTAGGACTCTCCGATCACTGCCTGGTTCATCTTATACCAACTTACAGGCAAAAACTTAAAACTACTAAGCCAGTATTAAGGACTGTCAAGAGATGGACCAACGACACAGAGCAGGTCTTACAAGCCTGTTTTGAATGCACTGACTGGGATGTTTTTGAAGCTGCAGCCACAGATCTGGACGAGCTCACAGAGACTGTAACATCATACATCAGTTTCTGTGAGGAGTTATGCATCCCTACCAGGACCTACTTGTCATTTAACAATGATAAACCATGGTTCACACCAAAACTCAGACAGCTTCGTCAGGCCAAAGAGGAAGCTTACAGGAGTGGTGACAGGATCCTGTACAATCGGGCCAGGAACACATTGACAAAGGAGATTGGTGTGGCTAAGAAAAGCTATGCCAAAAAGCTGCAAAACCAGTTTTCAGCTAACGACCCTGCATCAGTGTGGAGAGGCTTAAAAGATTTCACTAATTACAAGACACCGTCCCCCAGTATCGACAGCAATAAACATATTGCAAACGAGCTGAATATGTTCTACTGTAGGTTTGACACCTATGACCAGACACCTCACACCCGCCCGGACCATCTCCCTACACAGCCATCAACACCACATCAACACAGCCCGGACCATCGCCCTACACGGCCATCAATACCACATCAACACAGCCCGGACCATCTCCCTACACAGCCATCAACACCACATCAACACAGCCCGGACCATCGCCCTACAGAGCCATCAACACCTCCAGCCATCTTCCTCTCCCCCCCTGCTCTTCAGATCAGTGAGGAAAATGTGCGTCAGATCTTCAGTAAACAGAAGAGAAGGAAAGCACCAGGGCCAGATGGTGTCTCACCAGCCTGTCTGAGAACCTGCGCTGACCAGCTGGCTCCCATTTTCTCCCATATCTTCAATAGATCACTGGAACAGCGCAAAGTTCCATCCTGCTTTAAGCGCTCCACCATCATCCCAATCCCGAAGAAGCCAAAGATCACAGGACTCAATGACTACAGACCTGTGGCCTTAACATCTGTGGCCATGAAGTCATTCGAAAGACTGGTGCTAGCCATATCTGAAGGACATCACTGGACCCCTGCTGGACCCCCTGCAGTTCGCCTATAGAGCAAACCGATCTGTGGATGATGCAGTCAACATGGGACTGCATTATACCCTACAACATCTGGACAAACCAGGGAACTACGCAAGGATTCTGTTTGTGGACTTCAGTTCTGCCTTAACACCATCGTCCCATCACTGCTTGAGTACAAACTGGCCCAGCTCTCTGTTCCTAGCTCTGTCTGTCAATGGATCACCAGCTTTCTGACAGATAGACAGCAGCTAGTCAGAATGGGCAAAATCACATCCGACAGCCGCACCATCAGCACTGGTGCCCCCCAGGGATGTGTTCTTTCTCCACTGCTCTTCTCCCTGTACACCAACGACTGCACTGCAAAAGACCCCTCCATCAAACTCATTAAGTTTGCAGACGACACTACTGTTATCGGCCTCATCCAGAACGGTGACGAGTCTGCATACAGACAGGAGGTGGAGCGGCTGGCGTTATGGTGCAGATACAACAACCTGGAGCTGAACACGCTCAAAACAGTGGAGATGATAGTGGACTTCAGGAGAAACCCCCCTGCACTCCCCCCACTCACCATCATGAACAGCACTGTGGCTGCAGTAGAGTCATTCAGGTTCCTGGGCACCACCATCTCTCAGGATCTGAAGTGGGACACTCATATAGACTATATTGTGAAGAAAGCCCAGCAGAGACTGTACTTCCTTCGTCAGCTGAGGAAGTTCAACCTGCCACAGGAGCTGCTCGTACAGTTCTACTCAGCTGTCATCCAATCCATCCTCTGCACTTCAATCACCGTCTGGTTCGGCCTCAGCTGCCAAAACTGACCTCCGTAGACTACAGCGAATAGTCCGGACTGCTGAACGAATCACTGGCACTACCCTTCCTACACTTCAAGAACTGTACTCTTCCAGAGTGAGTAAAAGGGCTCGCAAAATCACTCTGGACGCCTCACACCCAGCACACTACCTGTTCGAACTGTTACCGTCTGGTCGGCGCTTCAGAGCACCGAGCACAAAAACAGCCAGACACAGGAAAAGTTTCTTTCCTCAGGCTGTCTACCTTATGAACAGTTAAATATTCCCCTACTGTGCAATAAATATGTGCAATACTTTCTCATACGCACTTGTACACAGCACCTTATATCAATATACAATGCAATACTTTCTACATTCGCACTTGTACACAGCACCTTATAACCTGTATATTATAACAATCTGTACACACAACTCAACATCCAGGTTTCTTCACTAACCGCATCTGTTTAATGTTCATCATTTTTTATTATTATTATTTTATTTTTTCAGATTATTTTGTGTTGTCACTTGTCACTTTATGTACACTGGAAGCTTCTGTAGCCAAAACAAATTCCTTGTGTGTGTGAAGCACACTTGGCAATAAAACCGATTCTGATTCTGATTCTGATTCTGATTCTGATTCTGATTCATTATGGACCCTTCAGGTACAAATTTGTATCTTTTGAAAAGGTACTGCCCCGATGACAGCTCCTGTACATTTATTTCTGAGAGTGTATACTGAAGTTTATTGTTTGTATGTCTTTCTTTTTAAATATCTGTACTGTCATCACTGCTTTGTTATGCCATTTTTAAATAAATTAAAAAAAGACAATAGCAAAAAATATATAATATATGATGCGACAACATGAAATAACAGAGTGGAATATAATATAATATAATAAGACATATCATAAAGCATAACATAATATAATTAATATTAGTCACAATAATCAATATATTCATTTTCATATTCATTCATGCAATATTTGTACATGACCTCAATAATTTTTGGTGTTGCAGTATATATTTACAAATTCACAAATAACGTTAAAGGACAATTACATTTTATCTCACCCATGTCAAAGTGAATATGTGGACATTTACTTAATAGTACATTTAATAGGATATACAGTATAATAGGATATTTCGATCATTTTTTAAATCAAATTAGAGAATCTAAATAACCTTAAGAATGAAAAGCCTTAGTTACTAGAAAGTAACATAAAATGACCTCCAAATGACAATAATATCGCTTATCCCAACAATTTCTGTGGCAATATATCACACAACAAAGAGTATTTATCGTGACAGGCCGGTATAATATTACATAACATAGAGCATAATATAATCTGCTGTTTTCTCTACAGGTGCCCATAAGCAATAGAAATGGATGCCAGCCTTTTTTTTACTGCCTCTTCCAGGCAAATATGCATCCATAGGACAGCACTTTTCCCTGGCGCCAAATCTAATTATGGCCAACAGAAAGTAGTGTGGAAGTTGATTTCAGACTCAGTGGTCGTATCCCTTCAGCACACACTGATTCGGGCCCTTCAAAGGCCTCATGTTATCTCCCACAACCAGCTTTTCCTCAGAGTTGTTGAAGTCGGGGTGTGCCACGCGACGCTCCACTATGTTTAGGATCAAATGCAACAAATGTGGTCATGATATTACTCTCCGACTGGGCTCTAGTAATGTGACACAGCACAGCACTGCATCTGCACTTATTCTATAAAAAGCAGTACGTCACTATCAGGTTTGTGGCCAGCTAGAAGGTCACAACGAGTCAGAACTCTGACATTTTTCATCCTGAAAAATACAATTCAAAGTTCTGTGAATGGAAAATGATTTAAAATGCTGATGAATAAAGTCATGTCACCGACTCTGCTCCACCACATTGCCAGATCTAGTTATTTTAAGGGTAACACTTTAAATTAAGGTGACATAGTTACACTTATTGGTATCAGAAGTGGCTTTTATAAAAGGCAAAGGCCTCTAGATTATGCTTATTTTACCAAATAAAATATGATCATGCCTTGATTTTTAATTATTTAATTGGGGCATTAAGATCTGACTTTGCTAAGACAAAAGTCTTGTCACTAAACAGAAATAATGTACAGTATAGAATATAAAGTCATGGTGCAGTGGAAAAGTAATTCAGGTTGTGTATGACTCCCATGAGCTTGGAGGACTGCATCCATACATCTCTCAAATCGACTCAAATAACTTAATAAATGGCAAAGAAAGTGTTATTGCAGGACTCCCAGATTTCATCAAGATTCTTTGAATTCATCTTCAATTTCTTCATCTTACCACAGGCATGCTCAATAATGTTCATGTCTGGTGACTGGGCTGGCCAATCCTGGAGCACTTTGACCTTCTTTGCTTTCAGAAACTTTGATTCAGAGGCTAAAGTATGAGAAGGAGCGCTATCCTGCTGAAGAATTTGCTCTATCCTGTGGTTTGTGATGTAATGGGCAGCACAAATGTCTTGACACCTTACTTTGTAGATCTCTCGCACAGCCCATACTAAATGTAACCCCAAACCATGATTTTTTCGTCACCAAACTTGACTGTTTTTTTGTGAGAATCTTAGGTCCATGTGGGATCCAATAGTTCTTCTGCAGTATTTGTGATGATTGGGATGGAGTTCATTGAATGATTCATCAGAAAAATCTACCTTCTGCCACTTCTCCAATTGATCAACTAGAAGTCAAGTTATTATTTGTTGTCCTTACAACTGGGGTTGGCGACAAAGACTTTTGTAAGGTAGTGTAATTAATTGGTAGCACTTTACAATAACTACACAGCATGAATCATTTATTAAGCATTAACAAACTGTTAATTTATTATTTGTTAAGCATTAACTCTACACTAATAGACGTTAGTAAACCAGTTATAACTGCAGCTACTGTAGTGCTTTATTCTTGACCTATAAGCACAGATATGTGCCTAATAATCGTTTGTTGTTAATGATTCATTTTTTATTACTAAATTAAGTATTGCGTTATTTACAAACCAGCTATTTAAGCATAGTAGGTGGTTTTTAAGGTCATTAAGAATGAGTATGTAAATGATTAATAAAGTATTCTAATTAACATTTAAACATCTTATTATACAGGCATATATTACTGGCATAGTTATTTTGTATGTTAATTAAAGCTTTATTAACACAACTTCATCCAGTTTTGTGACCTAATCTAAAGTGAGGACTATTTATTCTTTGTAAATCCCTTATATTACTCAGTACTTAAATGAGTAGTTACACTGAAACTACATCAGATTAAAATAAATGTATCCATGTTAAGCATTGTAACAGTGTATTATTGAAATGAGTAGAGGATGGTTGTGCTTAGGGATTCTGTGTCCTTTCTTATTTTGGTGGATTTTCAGGAGATCACTTTTGTTTGTTATTAGTAGCAAGAACTGGGAACACTGCATTGCGGGCACTTAAACAGACAGTCCAAAAGACATGCGCTGTAGGTGAATTGAATGAACTAAACTGACAGTAGTATGTGTGTGTGTGTGTGTGTGTGTGTGTGTGTGTGTGTGTGTGTGTGTGTGTGCGTGTGTGTGTGTGTGTGTGTGTGTGCGTGAGTGTACAAGTATTTCCCAGTACTGGGTTGCGGCTGGAAGGGCATCCGCTGCGTACAACATATGCTGGAATAGTTAGCAGTTCATTCTGCTGTGGTGACCCCTGATATATAAAGGATTAAGCTGAAGGAAATGAATATTACCAAGATAATGGCTGATAAAGCACAGTGTCCATGATCTTATTCTACATCTCTAACCAAATCTAAACCTTACACCTACGCTAATAACCAGGGTGCGAATTACAGGGTGGTTTGGGGGGGATTGATCCCCTAATTAAGGTTTGATCCCCCCTAAAGGACGTCAAACCAAGATGTATGAGGGGGTCCATTTGAATCTGTGAACAGTTTACTCTGATCTGTATTTCAAATAATAAAGTTAATAATTAAAATAACAGATATCCATTTGACCACCCCTATAACAGTTCATACCAATGTGAATGCATAATCACACCATTCTATGCGAGAAAAAAAGTCATTCAACAGTCTGAAAGCAGCAGATTTAGAGCACCGTAAGAGTTCACAAGACTGATTTCTCATAAAATTGGTGTTTGTTTCTACATAAAGCCTAAAAGTAAAGTCAAATTAGATGCGTAGTTTGTACAATTTTACCTAAAGTAGGCCGAAAATAGCTAATCAAGTCAGAATACGCTAAATATCCCACAAAACAAAGAAAACATAAATATATTTTATTATTAGATTAGATTTAATTTAAATAAATACATCAATTTGAAGCATGTACTACACAAACTAACATTAGCGAAAATGTTGGCCAGGATGAAGTATATGTGCTCTTTCATCAAGATAAGCAATTAGCTAACATTTTGCAAAGTCATGCTAAAATTAATAAACCTTCATTAAACATCCAGATAGAGCATCCATAATTATCCAGCATAATGCACCATGATTTGGAATGACATTACATTTCGCAGTAGATCGCATTTTGCAATAGATTTTTTACAAATATTGTTAAAGATTTGTGCAAATTTGTAATGGTGCCTAATGCTGCTCCAATGAGCGACTACACACACAAATAGACAGATAGAGAGACAGGCACAAGCATGCACAGACAGACAGACAGAAAGACATACGCTGATACACACTGAAACGCAGCTCAAGTAGAGTAAATGCTGCATTTTTCTAATATCTTTGTTTTTTCCTTCCAATCACATCTGTAATCTGGGGCCAGTCTGTCCTTTTCTCCTCTGTTTTTGTGTGTCTGTCTGTGTACTGCAGAAGGGGACTCAGCTGTAACCGGGACTCTCTCTCTCTCTCTATCCCTCTCTCCACGCTGATAAGAGATGACAGCAGTAGTTGGCCCTGATTCCTGGCTGAGTCTCAGCATAGCACACAAGGGGAAATGGAGAGAAAGAGAGAGAGAGAGCACATGGGGATCCGCACTGGCCTTCACCAGCAGTTGCAGAATCGCTGAACAGCCACAGAAAGGGTGTTTGACTACACAGAGCTGATGCCAGGCTAATACACTAGCGTCTATTTCAGAGTCATGAACAAAAGGATCAAGTCAATAATCATTGATTTTAGAATTTAATTAATTTTGCTAGAGAATTACTAGTGCTGTCAATAATATAATATAATATAATATAATATAATATAATATAATATAATATAATATAATATAATATAATATAATATAATATAATATAATATAATATAATATAATAGTGCGTATAAGTGTGGCATTTACCCCTTAGTCTAAAGGCATGCAGTATAGGTGAATTAGATCAATTAAATTGACCAAAGTGTATGAGTGTGTGTGTGTGTGTGTGTGTGTGTGTGTGTGTGTGTGTGTGTGTGTGTGTGTGTGTGTGTGCGCGTGTGTGTGTGTGTGTGTGTGTAAAAAGAGAGTATATGGGGTTTCCCAGCACTGCGGTAGTGCGGGTTCAAAAGCTAGTTTACTCTCAGTGCTGGGTTGAAGCTGGAAGGGCATCAGCCACATAAACATGCCAGATTAATTGCAAGTTCAACAACAGAAATCAGTCCAAGGCACTCAAAAAATGTGGAAAATTTAAAAAGCCTTCATTAAGATTTACTTTTTTAAGATTTAGCCATGTGAATAAAGGCTTTTTAAATTTTCCACATTTTTCGAGTGCCTTGGACTGATTTCTGTTGTTGTTTTGATGAATCCCTTACCCAAAGAGCACCGACCAATTATTTGAGTAACCCCCTGAGCACTTTTTTTTTTTTTTTTGATTAATTGCAAGTTATGTAATGTAATGTAATATAACATATGAGCAATATCATACTCGTAGCAGTGCGATATGGCTGTACTGTATATCGGCACTGGTGGGAGGCGTGCGTTGGCACAAGGCCGCAGGCCGAGTGCTTTAGTGTCTCACCAGTGATGACATACAGCGATATCGCATTGCTTTGAGTGTGATATTGCATTTATACAACTGTTCGACGGCATAACCATGTATATAAAAAAGAATATCAAACACAAGAGTCCAAAACCCCTTTTGCATGAGGAACTACTTTCTTCAGCCATTCATTCACATCTGCAGCTGACATTAGAACAGCAGAAACCGTTGCTGCTTCCCCAACATAACTTCATAGCTAGTATTTGAAGGATTCTCTAGCGCAATGTCTAAAATGATGACAAAACAGGTGATTTTGCTCATATTTTAAGATTATATGGCTGAATGGCATGAAATTCCATCAGTCTACAGAGATTTCCCAGTATTTCTCTGTTGCAATCGGGAGATCACGATAATTATCCCTAAAAAAGCCAAAGCTGTGCAAACATTACCAGATTACTGTTGTGTTTGCTATAAGGAAAAACGCTAAACACATGAGGGCATTTCTTCTTTCTTTTTGCAGTAACTAGTCTGCAGTAATGAAAATTCAAGATTCAATAGAGACAAACAGGTGGCCAACCAAAAAGTAACTCAGGGTTATACAAAGAGTGGCCAACACAAAATACACACATTTCTGATATATGAGTCCCATCTCACACTAAACACACTACAGTTATATGGTATAAATACAGCACTACAACATACAAAAGAGAGAGAACGACTTAAAATTTCACAGTTTAATAATGATTTGATCAACTAGTTTGAAATGATGCTATTTTTCTCTTCTAAGGGCTTATTATGTGGCCTCTGTCGCAATCTTGTGGATCAACAACATCAACTGTCTTTGCTTCACAGTAGCATTACATAGAGCCGCGGGACCCGACCAAATTTCTTTCGGCACGGAATTAAATTTCTGAATAAAGCGCGGGAGCGGTCGGCAACTGGTGCATTTTTGGACTGGAGCGGGCAGTCTAACAATATTGCTCCCGACTCCCGAGCGAGCGAGCACGCATATGTATGTGTGTGAATGAGACTGCGTGATGCTGCGATTAGCTTGTTTGTTTGTGTGTGCTGTCTGTGTGTGTGTGCGCGAATGAGAGAGAGAGCTTTGTGCTATGTGTGTGTGTGTGTATTTGTGTGAATGAGAGAGAGCGTGATGTTGCTGTCTGTGTGTGTCACTTCCTTGGTGCTGTGTGTGTGTTTATACAGACAGCGTGTTATAGGCTGTCTGGACTCTGTATAGCTGGGTGGTTTTCGGTTTTGTTCTACCCCCACTCATTAGCGGGAACGAGCGGCTGGTAGAAAACGGAGCGGGTCGGGCAGCGGGACAACGAATGCTGAACATAAGCAGGAGCCGTCAGGTTCGGGCTAAAACCTGGCGGGTGCGGGCAGGAGCGGGATTCAATATTTAGCCCCGCGTAGATCTCTACTCCACACAATGACAGGCTAATGGCTGCTGACGGGGTGTCTCTCAGAAATTATAAATATTTTAAAATAGCCACTATCCTTATAAATAAACTGCATAGTTGCAATCTTAACAACTACATTCTCGACTAAAAAAAGCCTCGAAAGTACATGATGTTGTCCAACAGCAGCAATATTCGTCAAACTGTAGAGTGTCCTCTGCTTGTTGCTGTATTGTGGGTGGAGTAATACACAAGGGTGAAGGGTGAAGGGTGAAGACGCTGGGCGAGTGCTGTTATTTGCAGAATATCACACAACCATTAGTTAATCAGATTCAAGAACCAGATTCAAGAAATGGTGTATATGATATGATATGATATATGATATAATATGGGATGGGATGGTCCAAAATGTCAAATACTTCCAATTAACTTGTGATTTATTATTTATTTGATTAAAATAAATTAAAAAATATTATTTTATGCTTATATTCTTATATATCTTATATTCAGGTATATGCATAGTTCATTTCTAGAGCAAAACAAAAAATATTTTACACAGCAATATGATATAACGTAACATAACATGGAGTATTTTTCTTCAGATTTTATGGAGTAAATCTTTTTTTTTTTTTTAAACAGAACTAAATATGAATGCAATATGTTATTATGAATATGCCTCTAAAAACTCTTAAATAAAAATAAATAATATAAATGCAAACTAAAATAAATGCTGTCCTCTTCCAATTAGAAAACTATTTTGAGAATTGCTAGTATAGATGACACCAAAAAATAATAGGCCATGGCTGCTCATTAGGGTATCTGTCTGTCACACACACACTCACACGGGTAATAGAATAGAACTGCTAGAGAAAAGACAGAGCAAGAAAACCCCAGCACCATCTTCTCCCAAATGCAATTAAGATTCCATGATGCTCTTCCTAATCCATTCTGTCCAAGGTGGACGACTCAGGACTGCTCAGCATATCCGACCCCGTGTCAACCTTCATTCTTCAAAATGAGTTTACCAGCCTTCCATACCCACGTTATTACCAAAGACATTATCGGCCACATTAGCGCAGATTGAGTTACTAGCATGATGGTGTATATTACAGAGCAATCCTCTCTCTGGCTAGAGCGACACAGATAGCGGGAATCATTCCACAGCTCTTAACAGAGCGTATGAGAGCAATGGCAGCTTACATGTCACACAAATTTACACTTCATTGTAGCTCCTTTTACACAAGAGGGCCTACGAAACGCATGTCTAATCCTTATAAAAATAAACCAGACAGGTGGCCTGACAGTGGCTTCACAGCAGGGGAAAGAAAACCGACAGAGTGTAAGACCAAATACTGGAAGACTGAATGCTTGCGACAACAGACACAGTGGATTGAATACTCCATTAGCCCTAAAGGGGGCATATTACACCCCCTTTTTCATAAAATCTCAAATAAATCTCTGGTGTCCCCAAAATGCGTCTGTGAAGTTTGAAAATACCCCTCAGATCACAAAACAGACACACAAAAACAGAGGAGAAAAGGACAGACTGGCCCCAGATTACAGATGTGATTGGAAGGAAAAACCAAAGATATTAGAAAAATGCAGCATTTACTCGACTTGAGCTGCGTTTCAGCCTTTACACTAATACTCCAGAAACAACAAGACAAGTGAGGCTGGGAACACAGCACAAGATAATCAGGCTGATTACAATCCGATTTCCACCCTTCCAACAATCCTGTAATGCCCTGATTGTATTGGTGGTTCTGAAAGTTATCTTATCAGGTTTTTCTTCGGTGTGAGGTGTGTTAATAGTAACAATCTGCTGGAAAGAATATCAGAGGTGATTCGAACATGAATCTCAATTATTCAACATTTTAGAAATTTTAAATTGTGCAACTGTTCATACGCGGCTGTCAGTCAAATCGTTGGGCAGGGAAACCACACACCTACGTCACGTTGCGGTAGTCCTCACAATGGGATGGACTTGGATCCTATTTTAACATTAGGAAATTTTTCAAAAGAGACTTATTGTCTTTATATCACTCCAATATGACTGTGGACACTATATCTACACACAGTTCTGTCCAAACAGCTTACAAAAGATGATTTTCATCATAGATGCCCTTTAAGAAATAGTAATATATAATGTATCCCCTTTCCTACATCATAAGAGGAGCAAAATCTGAACGGTTTACTTTTAACATGCAACAAAAAGTGACTAGGTTGTCCTTTTCTCTTGGGCTGGTTAATGCACCAGAGACCTGATTATAGCAATTAAACCCTTACATTTTAATAATATTTCCCCTTTAAGAGGAAGGAAATGAACCTGCATGATTTAAATATTTCTTTCTTTTGTACCAGCAAAAGGACATTTGCTAATTAGTGTTGGAGGCTGATGAGATATGCAGGGCGGTAATCTTCTGCAGGGGGCGATTGTGCTGGTGGCATCCTGTGAGTGTCTGTGTGTGCGTCACAGGCATTTGAGTTCATATGTGTGAGTGTGTCTGTATGCACTTTGTCATAGTTTATCACTGTCAGCTGTGACATTTTAATGGCTACGGGCATCATCTCGCTCTCGCTCTCTCTATATATATATATACACTATATGCACACACTCTCCTCTGTACACACTTTTAGAGACGTTTGGTAAGGGAAACATCACTGTTATTATTTTTCATACTTGTGGTTAGAGATTTGAACAACCCATTACACCTAAAGTTATTCAGATTGCCACATAACATGTTCCTTGCTTTTTGTGGAAGAGATATGAATGATCCTTCAAATTGCGTGGCTTATTGAGAAGAGGTGAGCTATTATTTTGTGATGGATGATAAAACGTTTGGGAAAAATTGTGGAAAAAAAAATTTGATGGGTGAAAAAAATACCACTTACACTAAACGAGGATGCTAAAGCACATCCTTTAAGCACATGCTTTTTTTTTGCATAGTATTTTTTGTCTTGTTGGCAATACATTTAAGCTTAAAATTTACCTTGCATTTATATTTATTACATTTTTTTACCTCATTGGCAGATACGTTGTTTTCAATATAAACTCAATTTTCAGAAAACAGCACTGCGATTGCTGTCTTGCTTAAATAAATGCATCTTGAGACATTTAAGAATGTTTAGATATTTGAAATATACTCTAAAAAATTCTGAGTTCCAAATGGTTGTCAACACAAATTGAACAAGTTAACTATACTGTAGGTTGTGTTCAATCCCGTGATTCTGGTGGCGTTCGAAATTCAGATGGAGGGCAGGAAGTAAAAAACTGAATGGGAGACAGAGGAAAGTCTGTATTTTCGTGATTTATAGCATATTTTAAAGGAGATATAAATAGAAAATAACCACATATGTTGGGCATGATCCTTATATCATGAAGCATGCTGCGTTTTTTACTGAACTAAAATATATTTGTCTGTCATCGAGGTGGTAGATACTGTATAAGCTATTACATTACATGAAAAAAATAAATACTATGGAAGTCTACTACAGCTAATTGCTTAAATTAAACTGTCGTAGTAATTATATTGTTGCTGTGGTACAACACAACTGTAGTAATAAACATTATTCAATAGGTTTCAGTTCTATATGCTATAACAACGCACCACAGTTTACTCTAACGTTACTGTATTTATTACAGTTTATCAATTTACTATTCTACAGTATTCTGTAGCATTCACTAACAAAGAGTTGTACACATTATACACTTTACTATGTGGGTCAAAAACATGTTTTTTATAAATTACTATAGTTTTCCCCACACGGATATCTATCAGACATCACAAAAAAACAGATGAAAGGATACAAAGCGTGGATGCATAGCTTACATTATTATTTATTTCTTTTTGTAAGGGTTGAAAAGTGCTCCACAATAATAACTGTCTAGTTTTGTCACAAGAGTTGCACAATCAACACACGTTCACCGCTGCTGTGCATATTGACGTTAACGTTACGGGTGTTTATTCCACTAAAACGCCAGTAAAGACTTGGATTATTGCAAAACAAGACAGAGATTTCATTACAGCACTTACATGGCAGGGTAGGTTATTTTATTCTCCTGGATTTTGAATAAGTGTGGTGGTGTTTGTTTCTGATTTTTATAGAACATCTTAACATATTTATACACATAGCTAGGCCTGTATATAATCTTTATTGGACCTGTCAAATGAATTATCGCGTTCAAAAAAGTCTGTACATGGATGTACTGAATGTATGTTTATTACATGCCACCCTTTCTTCTGTTTTTCAGCCAGTTTCTTAAACTTAAACTCTTGGAAGTCTATAAAAGACGGTCAGCATTTCTTATTTTGGCCAGTTTAAACAATTATAAACATCATAAAACAGAAACATTTTGATGTTCTGATAGTGATTCTTATGTAGAAGAGTCACTTCCTGCCCTCCATCTGTGAAAAGCCTATTAACAATTTTTTTGATTGTAGAAAGACTAAACATGTACAGAATTTTTATTTATTTATTTATTTTTTTTGCATTTTAATAATAGCCACCTACTAACCACTAGAGTTGTCTAAACAGAACCATTCAAAAGCATTCTAGCAACCAGATGGCAACCTAAAACTGCTTACCAACTCCACATCAACGCCCTTAAAACCACTCACCACTCCTTAGCAACTGCATATCAGTGGAACAGCAGGAATTTTAAACACTCTAGCATCCACACAGCAGCCTACAAATGCCTTGCATCCACCATCCATATTGCAACGCCATATAAACTACCTTATAACTAACTAGAACAGCTCAGAAAGAGAAACCATGTAGCAGCATACCAAGCAACCCCGTAGCAACTGCAGGGCTGTCTCAAACATTCTCACTGCAGTACCTTAGAAGTGTGGCTGAGCATCTCGCTCAAAAATAATGTAAAAAAAAGCATTTTTACAATTTTCCTATTTAAAGCTTGGCTCTAGTCTTTTGTAGTAACATACTATGACCAACATAAAATTAAATGTTGCTTATTCAATTTCTGGCATAATAATTAAGGAATTTTGTTGCTTTACCATGGTTTCAGTAGGCACCTTGATATAGCACAGCACTGTAACCTAGTTAGCTAGCTGGTAGGGGTGTCAAAATTAATTGTGTCTTCGGTGCACCGCGATGCAGATGCGGACAATTCTGTATCGGTTCAGTAATGATCATAACCGGTTATTATGTACTGACGTCATTTAGCTCATATGCGATATATTGCGGTAGCTTACTATGGTGAGGGAGGCAAACGCGAGTATCTAAAATGCTCTAACTACTTAAAAACGCAGAAACTGTGCCCAATTCACTGTGTGAGTGTTTGCTGGACAGTCTTTCACTGACACTTACAGCAGAAACCCCTATTTCACTGTGATTGAGAGAATGAAAGTGAACTCCATGTCTCTCTCTCTCTTTCACTGTGGCCTATTTGACCTGCTGGCGTGCCTTTTCCTCCTCTCGGCTGTTACAACGATACTTCTGGATACAGACACAAGCTCGTGTCTGCAGAGTTTTCTCCTCCGCGTCCATCATGGATCAGTTGTGATCGCCGCTGCAAGTTATCAGTGTCACTCATCTGTAAAGAGCGCAGCGCGTAAGTGCCAATTGCAGCCCTTTCTGTTGAGCGCGTGACCAATCAAAGGGGTGTAAGAAAGAACTCGCTAGTCAAGGCTCAGAAAGCGAGCGGGATATTTATATTTGTTTATTTGCTATAAATGCTTGTGTTGTTTGAAGGTTCAGTTTATATGTCTGACTGTCGACATTAAACGACAAAATAGTATTACAAATAGTAGCTAAATATAAATATATTTGTACATTATAATACAAGAATTTTTGTGCGGTGAAGAAAAGATAAAACTGTGTATGGAAAGCGTCAATGCACCGTGATGCACTGAGATATCGAATTGAACCGAATCGATGGCATGATAATCGTAACCGAACCGAACCGTGAGATACAGTGTAGGTTCACACCTCTACTAGCTGGGGAGTATTTTAAGGTGTTGCGTAATATCAATGCACCTGCTGCAGCCGTGGTACAGCAGCAAAGTTCCTTGAATATTATGCTGGAATGAGAGTATAGTTCCTAGACATAACGACATAGAAAACAGCTGCTTTTACTTCGATCTTAGCACACAATTTAGCTACTGAAGTCAAGCTTTAAATTGGAGAATTATTGAAAGTCTTTGGTCATTTTTGAGTGAGATGCTAATGGTCTAATTCCATTCAATGATCTACACCAAGCTAAGCCAAAGTCACTTTAAGACAAGACATTTCACTCAGCGGCCATCTTTGAAACACCTCTCGTGCAGTATGCTCGGGCATAAACATAAAATTCTCCAAAACCGTTAGCCAAGCTTGCAATTACATTACATGTGTACATAATGTTTTCTGAAGTAATCCACAACTTGGTCTTGATGGCGAATATTCTCCAGAAATAACAGCAAATCTTTGTTTACAAGTTTGTCTGCGTTTGAGTAGTTTCTGCTGTCATGTGATGTGCGTTTGACAGGATGGAATGTACCTCGCGTTCACTCATACAGATTACAAACGCAAAAAACTTTTGTTTTCAAGTATAGTTGGTTCATTAAAAGGTACAGGATTTATGTGGATATATTTCTTATGTCTGTGACCCACATTAAAAATACAATTAAATAATTTTTAAAAGAAAAATAAAGAAAGAAATTCCACCAATCAGGTTACTTCAGGAAAAAAGCATGCCCATAGTGTGCTTAAAGTGCAATGCTTCATAGGTTTATCAACTTCATTGCAGTCGTGACACAACAACATACAGTATCTTGCCCAGTTATGGGTTATTGACTTGGCTGAGACTTGGCCCAGATATGGTCCATGTTTGGCCCTTGTCTGAAAGCCGTACCGTAATTCACTCCAGCAAGTGGGCCGAGCAACAGCTGATCGTGTGGGCCAGAGAAATATTGCTATGTGGGTATAAACCATTTAATAACCCACACTACAAGAAATGCTTTTCTTCCTTAGATCTTCCTCCTTGTTTCTAGTCCAAATATCTAAAAAAAATTAGTAAATTAAGAAGCATTTTCAAGACAAGCTAAAGTATTGTCTTGTTTTAAGAAATAATATCTCAAAATAAAGTGAGTTTTTCCTTCAAACAAGCTAAATAATCTGCCATTGGGATAAGCAAAACAATTGTGTCAAAAGGAAAAACAGGATTCGTTTATTAGGTTTAGATTATTTTGTTTGTCCTCACTTCATTTGGCTTCTTATTTCTTAAAACAAGACAATTTTTTGCTTGTCTAGAAACTGCTTCTTGCTTTATTTAAGAACTTTGAGATACTTGGACTATAAACAAGACCAAAATCTTAGCAATCGAAGAAAGATAAATTTTTTTTGCATTGCAGCAACCTTGAAAACTAAGAATGCATTATCAATACACTAGCAACCACCCAGAATATCTCTAAAAAGTCATATAGTTCTACATAGGGACACCCAGCCAACAAGGATTTTCAAGGTATCTTTTGTGAAAGCAAACATCGCTCTTAAATAAATTAAAAAAGAAATCTAATAAAAAATCTAGCTTTCTATCTGTCCTTGCCAAACGCAAACATTCACCCCCACCATCTCTCCACCTATTCTCTCATTCCCTGTGAACCTCCTCCCAGCTCTGTTCCCCTGGCTCTCTTCAAAGATCATTTTCTGTCCCCTCTTGACGCTCTCTCTCATTCTTGATGCACAACTCCGACCCGCACTTGTCCCGGAGCCCCACCCAGCCCCTCACCCCTCAGGTCATCCCATTGTCCAAATGCATAATTACCTCATTAAGCTTGTTAGCATTGTTTATAACCCTGTATCTTTTTTTCTTCATCTCTCATTTTCTTTGTTGCCTTAGCTCTCTCATTTTTCAGCTTAGCCTCAATTTGCCACTGTTAGCACTTCGGTTATACATAACTCTCTCTCTCTTTCTCTCTTCTACTTTTCCTCTCCACTTTTTCATGCCCTTTCATCTTGCTTGCTCACTCCAAATGTGTGCATGCGGAATATCATCTCTCAAGTTTGTTGTTGTTTATCAGCTCCTCTTTTTTTTCCCCCTAAAGTGTGCGTCAAGATATAGCTCAGACGATGTTGCAGTGGCGCACTGCAGGAGCACATCAACATCATAAACACAGCCATTGCTGGTTTTACATTCAGCTCCAGTTATCTCCTGTCAGGGAAAACGCAACCTGCCTGAAAAGACATGCAAGGATGGGAAAGTGAAAGCTGAAATACCTGAGAGAAAAAAAGAAAATGACACATGGATCGTCACACACACACACATACTGCTCAGCTGCAGAACAAGCAAAGCTGTGATAATGTTTCCAGTAATTAAACCACAGTACTCACTGCTATGCGCAGAATATAGGAGAAATAATAAATTAAAGAGCATTTCTATGTATTAATCTTTGTGCTTGATATGAGATTTCCAATTATCATCTGAATCAATACTCTGACTGATATTAAAAGAGATTTGCTGAACAAAACAATACTTAATACTAAGAGTTAAATCATTTAATTGACCTTAATGACGTCATTTAGCTTTTGAAATGCATCCATTGTCTATTTTTTTTAATACTGTAGTATGCAGACAGCACTGTCAAAGTCCAAATATCCAAGATTCATTAAACAGTAGCTGAAAATACTCAAGTGCTGCATCCACTGTAACTCTGAAGTGCGCATCTAACAAACAACTCACTTAGATTCAAAAATGTCCACATGTCTACAAATTCAATCATTTCGATAGAGTGCATTAGTGGCGACTCGCTCTTTCAGCAGTGCTGTTTCTGAAAGTATTTTCCCCCCATAGGGATTTGAAATGCATTATAAGTCATGAACCAAATCAACAATCCTCATAGGTCAATTATAACATTACAAACTTAATCAATATGAACAAAAAGACTGTGTACACAATGGCTATAATGAGAGAAATAACTATGACCCAATGAAGCATTGATAATAACACAATTGAACCAAAAGCAATGGAGAAAAGTCTATTCAAATGAATGGTGTCATTTTAAATGGAGTTTTACTTTCTAGAGCTAAAGTTCTCCAATATATAGGAATTGGCCAGATCTGGAGGTGCCCATGCAATAAACAATTCTCTCAAAAAAGTATTAAAAAAGACCAGAAAACAGCAAAAGAATATAAAGTATTATGTGCAGATTTCATTTACACTAAATACGTGCATACTTGTAGAACATAGTTAATAGCATTACATACATAAATTCTGAAAGCAAATGGTTGACAGCTTTTGCTTTCTGTATTGTATCAAATCAATTACTGCTACTACTTTCAGTTCAAAGCTCAAATACATTTTGGCAGCATGGTGGCTCAGTGGTTAGCACTGTCACCTCACAGCCAGAAGGTCACTGGTTCCAGTCCCTGCTGATTCAGTTGGTGTTTCTGTGTGGAGTTTGCATGTTCACGCAGTGTTCACGTGGGTTTCCTCCGGGTGCTTCGGTTTCCCCCATAGTCCAAAGACATGCGGTATAGGTGAATTGGGTAAACAAAACCGGCCATAGCATGTGAATGTGAAAGTGTATGGGTGTTTCCCAGTAAAGGGGTTGTAGCTGGAAGGGCATTCGCTGAGTAAAACATATGCTTGAATAGTTGGCCAATCATTCCACAGTGGCGATCCCTGATAAATAAGGGACTAGGCCGAAGGAAAATAAATAAATGAATATTCACCATTTAAGTGTGATCACATTTACCACATTCACCAACTTTTATAGGAATTCATATGATTGATAACCAGTGGTGTAAAGTACACATTGCAAATACTCAAATTTCTGTAACTGAGTAGTTTTTCTCAGGAATTGTAATTTACTAAGTAGTTTAAAAAATGTGTACTTTTACTTTCCCTTAAGAACATTTTTAGTGCTGTATCCGTACTTTTACTCCACTACTTTCCTTCAACCTGCCGTCACTACTTTATTTTTTTTCTTGTCTATGGTGATTGGCTGAGTAAAAAAAAATAAAAATCAGTCCTGTGATTCCTGTCCAATCTAATTGCACATAGAAAGTATTGTAAATCGCATCATACTGAACAACCTCAAGATAAGGGCTTTATATAAATGCAGCAAACTGTTTGAAAGCATTAAAAGTGTCCAAGGAGATGGCCAAAATCTTTACACACAATGACCCAGAGACTGTTTAGACAGTCTGAAAATCACCCAAAAGTCTTAAACAATAGCTAATTATACTACAGAATGTTACGTTTACACACCAGCACAAACTGCACATAAAAGCATTAGCCTTTCACAGCATAATACCAAAGACTATAGAATACACAAGACATGTCACTCATATCTTTTTGAATGGGGAAAAGTCTGAAGGTCAATATGATGAATAAAGCCCCTCCTAATAGAATAGGAGCCAATCATCTATGGTTATATGGCGAATAAAGCCCGCCTTCTAGTACAGGAGCCAATCATCGAAACCTATAGACTGCTGATACTCCGGGGGCGGGCCTTGGACCAAGCATGAGTTTCTGCAGATTTTGTGTGATTTGTATGTTTGGAAATGAAACTAAAGACACGGTTGTTGTTTAATTTTATTGGTGATTCATAAAATGAAATTCTATGGTAAGCTTGGCAAGCAGTTTTGGAGAATTAGATTTTTCCCCATTCAGGCAGAATGCTTGAGTATACTGCCCGAGAGGCATTTAAAAGATGGCCGCCAAGTGAAATAACTTGCCTTAAAGGGACTTTGATAATACTCCCTACTTTTTACTCATACTTTGAGTAGCATTTACAACAGATACTTTTACGCTACTTAAACTACATCTTTGGGCAAGTAATTGTACTTTTACTTAAGTATGATTTTTCAGTACTCCTTCCATCACTGTTGGTAATAGATTTGCCAAAGCAAATGTTAACGTAGCACATTCACAATGGCCACTGTTTGTCAGAACCAATAGGAAATTACTTGGTATCAAATTGACTTGAAAGTCAAAGTCAAGACTTAAAAACTCGTAAACGTGACACCTTTGCATAGCCTCATAAGATCATCCTTTTGTGACAGCGTTTTTAATGGCGCATGTGTTAAGTGTTTCAACAAAACCCTGACAAGAGTGACTTAATTAACCAATCATTACTCTCTAATTATACAACAGGTTACAACTGAATGAAAGGAACATTGTTTTATGGCGAACAAAAGATATTGATCCAGGAACACGTCTGTCTTTGGTAAAAATCACATTGTGTGGCAGCATCTATATTACGGGACTGCTGCTTATTTGTCTGTCAGCAAAAGTGGGCAGTTTAATCAAAGCTCACACTTCAGCAGAACATCACAACTACAGAATCAAGACTACAATTAAATGTCTGATTCATTCAAATGCCTTGTCAGATAAAGGACAGATATAACGTGCGATTCGCATCTCTTGATTATCAACCATCTGAGCTAGAGCTGGCTCTGGAGGAGGAATGTGTTATGTTTTTCCGTGGTCCTGACTTGCCCCACCATCCTCAGGTCTTAATGTGCTTCTGGGTGGTTGGCGGGTGCAGTGTGAAATAAGACGACACAGTAGGTGAGATTAAATTAGCGGAGTGCATGGGGATCACACTCACCAGAGCACTGATCCTGCAGTAATGAATATATCATGCCTGACATAACGCTTTTGACTCCGCTAGAACAAACACTAAAAGCCTCAGGCTTGTCACACAAACCTACAAACACTCTCACAGTTACGCCACTGGAGGACTGAAAAAGCACTGGAAATCTGAGCTGGAGTGAAAAAAAGCCAGAGCAATACGAAACTAGACTCAAAACTAGATTAATGGCAGGTTTACGTGACAATGGTGTTCTGACAGATGGAAAAGTTAGCATTTATGAAGTACAAACGATCCCCGTTAACACAAATCCACAAAAATTACTACAAATGGCTGTATGCATGCTAGACCAGTCAATGGCGATGTCACTTTGTAAAATAATTAGTAGAGCTATCTAAACCCAGACTTCTAGAAATCCAGATCTATACTAGAGCCATCCAGAATCAAATCCAAATCAAACAGGAACCTAGAGCTGAAATGAAAACACAAAAACTATTGAGCAAAGGCACCCTTGTCCAAAACATCAAAAGTGACGTGATCTGTAGAACATCTTATCTGGAAGCCAGAGGGCACTCTCATGAGGAAGCTCCAAACACATCACGAAATAACCCAGGACATCCCCATAGTGTTTAACTGCTTTCATTGTCATTTGGTGTGAATAATAATCACAAGACTATGGAACCATCAGATCACATGCATATCTGTCAATCCTCAGAATGATTACCTTGATGTCATTGTCATCCAATAACTTTGATTTTGAGCTTTGAGTAGCTTATCATTGTACTATGAATCCGTTTAGTAAATGTTGATCCATCTGAAAGCACGTGCTGGATGTTTACTGGAACATGTTTTACTGACAAAATGCTGATAAAATTCATATTCAGTTACAGTAATCGTGCAACACAACCCTACACCCAGAACAAAACATAACATAGTGATAACTAGATCCATTCTAGACCTTTTTGCAGACTGAAACAAGATTCAGACAAGACGCAACTAGACACAGATCAGCAATCCAGTACAAGCATCTAGACTCAGATTCTGATCAAAACAGGGCCTACTGGGACCCAGATCCAGATTACACCCATCTAGACGCAGATCAAGAGTAGACCAATCTAGACTCTGATCCAGATCAACATAGAATCTATTAAGACCCAGATTCAGACTAGACTCATATTCAGATCAACACAGAATCTGGTACTGGGAAACACCTATATACACTCATTCAAAAACACACACACACACACACACACACACACACACACACACACACACACACACACAATACGGGGGGAAACTAGAGTACAGCGAGAACATGCAAACCCCACACAGAAATGCCAACAGGCCCAGCCGGGACTGGAACCAGTGACCTTCTTGCTGCCAGGCGACAGTGCTAACCATTGAGCCACTATGCTGCCCAGTGGATAATATATGTTTCTGAGAATGTTCTAAAACTATTAAACAACCTTTCTTGTCCCAGGACAATTCTGACAAACTTTTTTGATCCACTTCAAATGTTGACTACTGTATACCTATCTAGACCCACATCTTGTCCAAGTGAGAAGATTTGAAAAACAGAATTTTGCCTCTCAGATACCATCACAGATGGAGACTAAAACCCAGACATCTTTATATAATCTCAAGAGATTTAAAAACCAAAAGCACTCTTTTTTTCTCACTCCATTTTCAATATCTAAACAAGATCTCCAAAAAAGAAAACTTATGATTAGACGGCAGCAACAGATTTTGAAGATCCTCACAGTCATTAATCTAGCAGACTGTCAGCCCACGGCCACAATATGGACACCCGTTCCAGTCCAGGTCACCTCAAAACAACAATCTTCCAAACAGCAGAGTTTAACTAAAATGATGCATACTTTAATTATGCAAAAATGATTCGCTGCAGGCATCATGTGAAGGTTGATGCACTGTTTAGTCAAAATTCAAATGATTTTGAAGAATAGTGAAATTGCTATTACGGGAAACTCATGACTGCTATGAACTCTGCGTCAATAGACTACAGTCTCCTCACAGCACTCGACAAGACAACAGAGAGAACTCTGACAAAGCAGAGATTCACGCCGAGTTCAGTCACTCATGCTCAATAATGTGTCTTTTATCAGAAAGATATATTAGGAGGAATGAGGCCAATGTTGGTCAGACAAAGAGATGGCTTCATTTCACTGATTGTAGGAGTACGCCACACTTGTTTGAGCACAGCTGCATTTTCTCTTTACAATTTTTCACTTTGTGGCTTTATGTTGACAGTCGCATCACATCCTACGCATTCAAATAACACGGCTTGTTAACAGTGTTTAGAGCAACTTCTGCTGTCAAAATCAAGCGGTTAGTCTTATAAACAAAAGAAAAGCTTTGCTGGAAAGGCATTTTTCAATTTTGGGTCGCTATTGTGGATTCATTTTTAATTTATTGTCAAGCTTTTTGGTGATTAAATCCAAAGAACTGACTGATTTAAAGTGACCTCTGTCAGCATAAGTTAATTTCATCAGCATATTTAAGGCTGGCTGTTTGAGACGGCTGCATTACGGCCTCAATTGCATGATTGGCTTCATTTTGCGAAGCTTTGTGTATGTGCGGTTTAAAAAAAATTGCAATTCATTCTCAAGAACCCATTACTTTGATTGCAGTCTGGAGAAGTATTTTGCCTGGCACTGCATGACTAAAGATACGGCCTTGAAGAAGAGGGAAGAAGAAAATCATTTGAGTGTCAAAAAGAACAATAAAGAGCATTGTTCAAAGCTTGACATCCCTTTCTTCCTTAACTAATGCTTTTACATGAAAAATTACTTTTTATATAGGGTTACAAATGAAATTCAACCTCTTAGTTTCTCATGTTCTCCTGATCTCATGTACTTAGTGCATCCTGAGGAAAAATCGTCATCTTTACAACATTTAAAGGTAGCCTACTGGAATTCATATATCGCTAGCACCAAAATTTTTTTTATAAAAATTTATGTAAAAGGTAATTTAAATAATAAAGTAAATAAATGATGGTGAATTGGAAAATACCACTGGTAATTTTCTGGTAGGAAATAATCCATTAACTTTTATGAACAATTCAGTTAACCCTAAAACACAAAGCAATGCCATGGAAAAAAACCTAAATGCTGGTAAAGCGATTATAAAAAAAAAGCATGAAAAATTCATTCATAAAAATCCAGCACTTTGCAGAAATAATGCTGTGAATAGAGTGAGTTAAAATGTGAAATATTGGGTTGTATTAAAGAGCCCCTATATTATGAGTTTTTGAGAATGACCTTCCATGTAGTGTGTAACACAGCTCTAAGTGAAGTAAAATGACCAGCTAAGGCTTAAATCTGAAAGTGGACAGTGTTTAAAACTATTGATTCATTTATAAAAGAGTCGACTCCAAGTTCTTTAAATGAATCAGCTTGATAACGAGTCTTTAGCCGTTTCGGCGTGACGTGGATACAAAACTTAAGCCCCACCCAGTTGCTGTGCGAGCAAAACCCGGGAAAATTGAAACCTGTAGTCCCGCCCACAAGCACAGTGCACAAAGAAAAAGGTGTCTGAATGAAAGTGTTTTTTGACCTTGCATGCATATTCTTAGTTGGAGACCCTTACAACCGAAATATGACCCAATTTCATGTATAGTAGGGGCTCTTAAAATGTATTTACTCACTCATGAAGGTAAATGAACATTACTTTAATTAACAAATGTCTTGAAATAACGACTCAAAAGACCAAAACATTTAAACCGTCACTTGTTGCCATCTACTGGCATAATTGATACGATCTTTATTTGAAGCGTTAAGTTACTTCCAAAAGGCCATTTAATTTACTTTAAACACTACTGTATACAAAAATGATTACATTCAAACATTTCAAGTATTTTGATGATAATAATTAGAAATTTTCTAATATAAATACCAATTATGTGCCTTATTAACACCAAATTATGACTACAAATTAAAATAACTACAGATTGAAGCTATAATATAAAAACAAACATTTTAAATAAATTTTAAAAGGATTGGAAACTCAAAGGATCCAGGCCTTTATGAGTTTGTTTCTTCTGTTAAACATAAAAGATATTTCGAGGAAAGCTGAAATTCCAGCCTGATCTCACGAGGAAACTTAACTATTTTACGTTTTGTCAGTTTAGTGGCTAATTCGTTCGAATTCGTACGAGTTCAGTTGTACAAAAATGTATGATTTTAAATAGGAGGTGTGGCACACAACCCCACCCCTAAACCCAACCATAATTGGGGGATTAGCAAATCGTACTAAATTTTGCAAATCAGATCGTATGAATTCATACGAATTAGCCACTAAATTAAAAAGTTAAGAATTGCCGTGAGATTGTGTTGGAAATTTTGAAACCAGTGTCTTCCACAGTAGGACAAACAAATACTATAGAAGTCAAAGGGTCCATCAGGGATGTCAAACTCAGTTAGTTCCAACTCTAATTAACACACCTGATCATACAAATCGAGTCCTTCAGGCTTGTTTGAAACCCACAGGCAAGTGTGTTAAAGCAGGGTTGGAACTAAACTGTGTAGGGCTGCAAGAGTTTGACACTCATGGGTTATGCCTCATTCACACTAGCAGCGACTTTGTAGCTGCCTGATGCTTTGGGTGACAACCTGCTGTAAACGCAGGTCTGTGTAGGTATATACAGCATGAATACAATTGGCCTCTGACCAAGCTGAGAGAGGATCACATGAACTCTACTTGTGCTCCTATTGGCTGTTGCTCAAGAACGTCGCTCTTCATTTGCATGAAGTTGAAGGATTCTCAACTTTGTCACATCACTTGACACCCCCAACTGGTCGCCAACGATCGCTGTAGACGTAGACGTAAATTGCCGGAAGTTGCTTACTCTCCGTTAAAATGTTGTCGCTTTGCCGCAGCGAGTTGCTAATAGTGTAAATAGTGTAATAGTGTGGCTTTACAGGTTGTTTATTTTTGTTTATTTATTTAAATTAATAAAGGTTTGAAACAAGTAACAGGTGAGTAAACACTGAAGAATTTTAATTTTTGGTTGAACTATGCCTTTAATCCTCCACCGTCCTCCCTTTATCATTCTCCTCCTCCTCCTCCTCCTCACATCTCATGTAGTAACTGTAATAAATTACAGACACCTTTTTACCTATTAGTACCCATTCTGCTCTAACAGGCCGGTTAAGTCATTGTGTGCTCTTTAAATCAGCCTAATGCATCCTGCCCCCCTCTTTGTCGTCCTCCAGGCTCGTCTGACCGTCTCTGTCCTGCTACTGTCATCCCCCTCCATTCCAACCGCAGCTTCGCCAAATGGGTTTAACTAATGCGTGTCTGTCTGTCTCTATGCAGGCTGACCCCGTCAGCGGAGCTGCAGCAGTAGGTTATAAAGCTTTTGCCACTGCACGGGTACTTAAAACAGGTGTTAGAGGGGGGATTCTGTGCGGGTGCAGGATGTGCCAGCGACACCGAGGGCCCGAGGCGATAACAGGTGGCTGTGGAGACTCTGCTGTTTCTCCCCAGAGCTCATCCACAACAGATGCTCTGCTTCTGAGAGTTGCCTTTCTACAGCATTTCTTGCACGCTGCCTTGATGGCGTTTCGGATGTCAAAACAGAGAGCATCAAGTCAGCTTTTTATAGCACAGATTGATTTAAAACAGCTTCATGAGAAGAAACGGGGAAATAAGAATCAGTGATGCAAACTTGATCAAATGAGAGAGCCCAAGTCTGTTGTAAAGCAATTCTAGAGAAGATGAGACTGATTGATCAATGCTGATTTAAGTTTATTAACTGTGTGTATACTTCAACTATGGAATTAGTTCAGTTTAGATATCAAGCAGCTCGACCGAAAACAATAGTTATTATTAATTATTATTTATATTTAAGGCATAGTTTAACCAAAATTTTAAATTCTGTCTTCATTTACTCGCCCTTTACTTGTTGCTTTATGATTTTCTTTCTTCTGCTGAACACTAAAGAAGATATTTTGAGAAATGCTAAAAACTTTCAACCATTTCATAACCTGTCATAGCAGGAAAAACAAATACTACCCAAGACAATTGTTACAGGTTTTCTTCAAAATATTGTCTTTAACAAATAGAAGAAGCTCATAAAGGTTTAAAATCACTTAAGTAAATAGTGGGTATTTTTATATTTTGGGGATGAATCCTCGCTCTAACTCAGTTTAATATGGCAAAATAATGAAACAAATTTTAATGGGCTATAAAGAAGCTCTACTATTTAAAATACCTTTATTTTCACTGAACATAGCAATACGACAAAACATTGTATCTCTTGAGAATATTCAACTACATCCATATAGTTAAGACAATAGTGTTGTTTTACAGCTAGAAGTGTTAGTTCATCCCAAAAATGAAAATTAGTATTAATTACTCACTCTCATGTCGTTCCACACCCCTGAGACCTTTGATTGTCTTCGAAAAATAAATTGAGATATTTTAAGTAAACGACAAAGCTTTCAGCTTGTTCAAAGTCCAGAAAAATACAAAGAATTAATAAAAATAATCAAAGCAGACCATACGTCTTCAGTGGATTCAATATTGTCAAGTTACGATAATACTTCTGTGTGCATAAAACAAAACAATAACTTTATTTAACTGTTTTTTTTCTCCTCAATGTTAGTATATTGCATGTGTTCGTGCCTGCTGACATATCACGCCCTTTAAACAGAAATTTATGTGCGAGTATCTGGGGTATTTGTCATGACACAGATTACATGAATGCATGCCCTATACTGACACTGAGAAGAAGAAACTGTTAAATAAAGTCGTCATTTTTGTTTTATGTGCATACAAGGATTCTCGTAACTTTTCCAAAGACGAACAAAGGTCTCAGGTGTTTGGAACGACATGAGGGAGAGTAATCAAAAACATCATTTTCATTTTGGATGAATGATCAATATTGCAAAATTCATCAATTATGAAAGAGGTGGCATGGTGGCTCAGTGGTTAGCACTGTCGCCTCACAGTAAGGAGAAAACTGAGAGTCCTGGCAGGGCCAGTTGGCATTTCTGTGTAGAGCTTGCATGTTCTCCCCGTGTTGGCATGGGTTTCCTCCGGGTGCTCCAGTTTCCCCCCACAGTCCAAAGACATGCACTATAGGTGAATTGGGAACAAAATTGGCCGTAGTGTATGAGAGGGTGTGTGTAAATGAATGTGTTTGGGTGTTTCCAGGGCTTAATTTGTGCCGGAACAAGCTGATTCTGATCCTCATTTTACCAATCCTCCTCCTGACACGCACACGCGCCCCAACCCTCTTCACTTTTGTCCGCGACTCTCTCAACCACCCGACATCTCTCTGTCCTTTGGTCACATGCCAAATCCATTACAAGGATTGAATGACCTCGTAATTCACAAATTAAACACTGAGTGTTTCCCAATACTGGGTTGCGGCTGGAAGGGCATCCACTGCGTAAAACATATGGTGGAATAGTTGATGGTTCATTCTGCTGTGGCGACCTTTGATGGGTCAGAGACTAAGCCGAATGAAAATGAACAAATGAATCAATTATGAAATTCACCTCTAAAGAAGACGCTGTAGTAATTTTTACTGAATAAGTCAAATCAATGTTGACTCAGATTCAGTTCAAGAACTGTGTTAACTTCATAAATGTTGAAATTGGGGGTTAACTTCTATGAGTTTAACTGATATTGAAAAACATTATTCAGCTTAGGTACATTGAAATCAGTGGGTACATTGAAATTCATCAATTTGCACTTCAGAAGACAACTGGAAAATTGGTAAAACATTCGATTCAGATAACAGTGTCATTAACTAATGTCATCGTGTCAAATGAGTTCAATCTATAATGAAGACGAAAGTTGAATTTCTGTTAAAAAACTGAATAATTTTGCAATTCAGCTAAAGCCGCTCTTCAGAAGACACCAGTGACAGTATTTAGCTTGAGTAAATATATTCATGCTGTAAAACCTATTCAGTATAAAACAAAGTCGAATCAGCTTCACAAGACAACATTAAATATGTTTACATGGACAGCAATAATCCGATTTTAATATGATTAAGACAAAACTCATTATTAAAATCGAACATGCAGACAGCGATTTTTGATTAATTTAATCCGATTAAGGTCCTAATCAAACTAAACCGAAATCAAATTAAAACATGTGGAGTATGCTGATTTTATTCGCATTATTGAAGTGCAATACAGATATGTGAACACAGCAATTAAACTATTACGGTCGTGTAGGATTTTCCCCGCATTTTGCGACAGGATAGTCTATATCAGGGAGGGCTGATACACACACGACTGTTTGACACAATTCTCTGCACCTACCGAGTCAGTAAAGGACCTGCATCACGAAATGTGGAGTTTTTTTTTTTTCATAAAGTGTGTGGGATCATATTCCATTAAAACTACACTCTTCCAGCAGTTCATACTCGCATCCAGTATCTCGTTTGTCACGGGAGGCATGCATGAAATGTTCCTGAATGAAAGTGAAAGTGCCAAACCGCAGTTAAAGTCGACAAATTAAAAATGAAACACCCAAAATTACTTGAAACTCCAAAGGAAATGTGGATAGCATGGTGATGCAATGACAATCGAATTACGTGCTAAACATTTAAAACGGGATCATGAAAGGAACATTCAAAAAGTAACTCATGTAAACACCTTAATCATATTATTGTCTTATTCAGATTAAGGCAAATAATTTGTTTACTGATTCCCATGTAAACGTAGTCATTGTTGTTATGCAGCTTAAGTTTGAACCATTTTTAAAAATTCATCAATTACGAAACGTTGATTTAAATGTGAAACAGAAGACAAAGGCGTCTTTTTTCAATTCAAATGAATCCAATCAGTATTGGAAAAAAAAGGTCAATTACAAAAGTAATTTATTCATGTTATTCAGTCAGATGAATAATGAAAAAGTCAATCATGAAAATTCCAAACAACTATAAAGCTGCTCTAGATAAAACCGAAAGGTCAGCATCCAGTTCAATTTCTGTGCTACTGGATAGTATCAATACTACAAAAGCAATAAAAGGATTGAAAAAGTCTATTATAAACTCCAAGCCAGCCAAAGATGACAGTGTCAAAAAAAAAACGTTAGTCGAAAGAAATGGACAGAACATCCTTTTATTCCAACATCACATTGAACCACCTCTTTGTAAAGTTGGAGATATGACACGTCGTGTCTTATTTACATAGCCCTTTACACAACACAAACTGTTTCAAAGCATATAAATAAAGCAAAGTTACCCAAATACGAGATTCAGCTCTATTATTCCAAAGACAATAGTGAGACTATTCAGCCCAAGTCAGCTCGGTGTTGATTCAGTTCTGCTGAATAACTGTGTAAAGTTCAATTATGAAATGAGCTCAGTCCAGCTATAAGCAGCTCTACGTGTGACAATAGCGTCATTATTACCAGTAGACTTGTAGTCTGTCCAGAAGGTCAAAACAGAGGCCATCCAACATGACTGATAGCTTTTTTTCTTATTCCTTCTTTTAACAGACTCCTCCTCAATCCTGTTCCTTCACTATTGACCTTGTACTCATTTTCTCTCTCTGTCTCTGTTGATCTCCTTCGACAGCATAAGTGCACATATATTATAGGCCCGTGCGATGGCTTGGCCTGTCAAACGTGACCCCACCCCTCTTTGCTTTCTTTCATCCCTCCTAAATCTCTCCAGCCCGTCCATCCATCTGTGCGCACAGCCCAATTAAAGCCTCCGCCTCTGAGGAGAGAAGATTTCGCAGAGGCACATCATATTTTCCCTGTGTTTGTATGGCAGAGTAAAAGCGGGATCAGCTATAGATGTGATAGATGTGGAGTGGAGACGGGATATCACCAAACACTCTCACGGCCTGAGCACCTTAGCACAGTCTACAGACACTCTGTCGATAATCAATTCTCAACGATTTATCCTGAAAAGATACACAAGTCATTGTGTGTGAGCGACAGGACGCTGGTGTAAATTCTGTCGCACGGAGATGAACTGTGGATAACCAGCTATTAGCAAATCTACACAACGAAATGGTGTTCTTTGAAGTACTTTTATTTTGAAGGTTTTGGACATGGGAATCGTTCTATACAGTTAAAAGAAACTAGCAAATGTTGTCAAATGAAATGAAATGAAATTAATATGGTATCGATATAGTATTTTTTGTAGGGGCAAATTCAAATATTTAATTCTACAACAAATTCATCATAATTTTAGGACATTTTTTGAAGTATCTTGAATTTTTTTCCGCTAACAATTTTTAAAAAAGACATTTAACCTCGAAAAACAAGTTCAATGCAAACATTTTTTTTTTCAAAACAGACAAATAAACATCATGTTTTACAAATATAGAAATCATTGTTAAACATTGTTATACAGTGCTTCTTTTATAAGAGATAATAAAAAAAAGTGTACAAGGTACAAGTGTACAAAGTTATATTTTCACGTTATTTAAAACCTTAAAGCACCTGTTAATATTACCATGGTATTAATAATCACTGTAACATGAACATTTACCCTTACTCAAAAACTGTGCATGTATCATGTAATTTCATGGTATTGGTATGATATTTGTTTGAAGAACCATAAAAAGTATAATATTGTGTGCTTTAAAGTATCAATGTGCTTCCATTGAACAATTTCCCAACAATATTGTGACATTTTATGCAGGTATATATATATATATATATATATATATATATATATATATATATATATATATATATATATATATATATATATATATATATATATATATATATATATATATACACACACACATACACATGTATATATATGTATGTATGTATGTGTATATATACGTATGTATGTACATATATATACGTATGTATGTATGTATGTATGCATGTATATATATATATATATATATATATATATATATATATATATATATATATATATATATATATACGTATGTATGTATATACGTATGTATGTATGTATGTATGTATGTATGTATGTATGTATGTATGTATGTATGTATGTGTATGTATGTATGTATGATATAAATAGATGGATAAAAAATAATAATAAAATAATTCATAATAATAAACTAACAATTGATGAGGAGTTAAGAAATCAATATTTGGTGATTATCAGTTTTGACAAATAAAAAAAATTGTGACTTATCAACTGTAATTTTCTGGGGGAAAAAGCTGTAAATGCCAATATTTTAATAACGCCAGAACACCCATCCAGCTGGGAATTTTCACGTGGTTTCTTTTTTTTTTTTTTTCATAGCTGTGCATAATTCAATGATAAAATTGTTGAAAATACTTGAAGCACAATAATCATAGAAATATAACACAACAAAAACACGAACATAATCACTGCACCAGTGTACAGTCATTTTAGCAAGAATCAATAACAATTCAATGCAATCGAATGACAACAGCTTCATGCCATAAACTTTGCAAACAGAGCTAATAATCAGCAACCTGAGCGAGACCCACCCTGAATCAAACATGCTGGCCTGCTGCCAGGTGAGTGTGTCTGCATTTAACACACTAAATAAATGCAGGCCACACCCAGTCCTCCTCACGCTCTCATATACTTGCCACTGGCATCTGCCCAATCAAACCATCATTATTTGTTTTGTAACGAACACCCCAACAGACACCACTGCGGACCACCAGTACTCTTAACATCACAATACTCCTCTCACGGGTGATTAACACAATTACACAGCCTGACTAAAGCATGGGGGAGGGAGCAACAATCATATAGATCAACACATCAATTATTAACACGTCACAGTGATAGTAACACCTTAAAATAATAATATCCAGCAGAAGCACCTAATGAAACAACTTCCAGGTATTCATGCTAATAAAGTAAATGTTTGCATTATGAATGGGTCAATATGAAGACCGGTTCAGCATATGCAACACTAATACGCAGTCGTGCATTAAAGATGAAAACACAAGAGCCTGTTGCTGATCTCGCATGGGATGAGCGCGAATCCACCAGAGGACTGTTTCTGTTTACGAGACGGGGCAACTCCACAAAAATAAATTGAAGACATAAATGAGCATAAATATTCAAAAACGCATTCATATTTTTAATTAACGTACTAAAGTTAATAGGAAAATATTATTATTATTTTTTATAATTATTTAAAAAAGCCAAATGTAACACTATAGCTAAAAACAAACATTAAAGATAAACTCAATGCAGTTATTAACACCAGAACAACCTAGTATTCAAGACCACACACACACCAGCATCACTGCACCTTAAATCTCCAAGGTGTGATCATCTAACCGCAAGAAGAAGAAAAAAAAATCTGCAAAAATCACGCCAATTCTGTTTGACATTCGTCAGACGTTAAACACTATTGAAAAGCTTCTCTTCTTACCTCTGCAGTTCAGAAAGAGCTTCAGGTTGTGTGTGGCGTTTTCGGTGTCCCTGAAGGTTGTGTGTCTCCAGCTCAGTGTCAGATTGATTGTGGCCTCTCTTCACTGCTGATGCTGCAGTGTGAAGAAAACACACCCTCTCCTGCTCCCTCGCTTCCACTGCTCGCCTCTGATTGGCTGTGATCAGAAGCCAGTGACATCACCCTTTTTTCTTCCATCTCCCTGCCTCTTTTCCTTCACTCTCTCCTCTCCTCTCCGCTCCCTTCATTCTCTGCTCTGACCGTTGCTTTATTGTCTTTATTCCCACTTCCACTGCATGGTGCCAGGCGAAACGTGTCAGTAATTTGAGTGGTGATTGGCAGGATCTGTCGGAGCAGAAGGAGAGATTCAGACTCATGACTGATGTTAAATAGCAGAGAGCTCTTCTGCAGAATCCATTAACAGGCTTTTTGCTGTTGGATTGGTGGGCGTGAGTAATAAGGAGGTGAAATATATGTTATGCTAATTAGTGCATTGTTATGCAGTATTTGTATGGCGGCACTAGAAGAGCTTTCTGTATTTTTCTTCTCCTCTTTCTTCTCGAGAGTGACAGATGAAATACTGAAAAAAAAGAGAGCACCCAGGAATGTGGGGTTATGCATAACGCTCAATGCATATGGTCGAAGAACAAAATCTCTATATCTACACGCATAATATTAATATTAATTTTGAAGTCATAAATATGTTTAATGTTAAATAAATGTATTTATTTATTTTTACAATGTTTAATATCAATATATTATTCTAGTTTTTATTTATAGCTTGAATGATTGTTTTAATTAGTAACATTCTAATAACTTTTTTCTGTTGTTATCTTTTTTTTAATTACTTTATGCATCTGTACAGTTTTTTTTTAAGTTTGAATTTATTCCCATCTATATAGATAATTTTTTTTTTGTTTTAAGTAAAATGAAAATGCTTTTCTTGACAAAGTGAGAAAATAATACAGTTCACGATACAATTAGTACACCCCCTTTTGAAAATTAATATTTATTAGTTTTATTAAACAGATCGATCCATTAAAATTTAGGTTTGGTCACCAAACATTTAGGAATGAACGATTAGACAGGCTAGTGCAACAACAACAAAATGTAACAAAATGTAATATATTTAATGTTATCTTTCTTTTTTCTTTTTAAAAATTAGTATTTAATAATTCCCCCAACATATTAATTTGAGTGTACTAAATTTTGGACCATGATCTTTGGACCATGGTTGGTCTTTGGTACTGACTAATGTATAAAAACACAAATTTGTATTATAGTAAAACATCCTGTAGCAAATATGAATTTAAAAGAGATATTTGTGTTGATTTTATGCTAAGCACTATATACAGTTGAAGTCAGAATTATTTGTCCCCCTGAATTATTAGCCCCCCTGTTTATTTTTCCCCAATTTCTGTTTAACGGAGAGAAGACTTTAACACATTTCTAAACATAATAGTTTTAATAACTCATTTCTAATAATTGATTTATTTGATCTTTGCCATGATGACAGTAAATAATATTTGACTAGATATTTTTCAAGACACTTCTATACAGCTTAAAGTGATATTTAAAGGCTTAACTAGATTAATTAGGTTAGCTAGGCAGGATATGGTAATTAGGCAAGTTATTGTATATGGATGGTTTGTTTTGTAGACTATCAAAAAAATATAGCTTAAAGGGGCTAATAATTTTGTCCTTAAAATGGTTTTTAAAAAATTATTCTAGCCAAAATAAAACAAATAAGACTTTCTCCAGAAAAAAAATATTATCACACATACTGTGAAAATTTCCTTGCTCTGTTAAACATCATTTGGAAAATATTTTAAAAAAGAAAGAAAAAATCTAAGGGGGACTAATAATTCTGACTTCAACTGTAGACAGACAGACAGACAGATAGAGAGATATTATATACATTCCCCCAACATACTAATTTGTATGTACTAATTTTTGGACCATGATCTTATGTTTTTTGATTAAATAGGTTTGGGCTTTGACAAATCTAATGTATGTATATATTTATCAAAGCATCCTATAGAAAATAGGAATGTAAAAGGGATATTTGTGAGAGGTGTACGCATTTATGTAGAGCACAGTATAAAAAGTTAATGTAAAACAAACAACAAATTCTTTCCTTTTTTTTCATTTTAAGTCAACTATAATGAGTTTTGTAAATTTTCACAAGAGATAAAAATCTGATGTTTAGCATAAACAAAAAGTTAAAGATCTGAGAAGAGTGAAATAAACTGCGTAAACCTTTCATTTGCAGAACTCCATCTTATTTGTGAATTAAGCCACTACTGAGAAAGCAAAAGCAAATCTGTTCAGCCACTCTTGAAGCTGATATACTGTGACTAAAGGAGTCTTTACTCAAACTAGCACACGGTTGAATGACAAATGAATCACGCACAATTTAACTTCTGCGAAAAGGCGACTCGCTTAAAATAAGCATCTCCCATCTCTTTATCAACACAATCGCCCTCCTCAGCATGCAAGAACACTGTTGCTGTGCCGCTGCACGTATATAGTAAAGGTCAGTGCTTAGAAGAAGAAATCTACAAAGAGTCGATCTCTTTGTTACGTGACATTATCTGGCTTTGTGTGCAGTGCCACACTTACAGGAAGAGCCATTGCTTTAGGTGTCTTATGATACACACATGCCGAAAAAACACCAGCCGCTGCCCTTTAACCGGAAACTAATGCCCAGCCTTCTGTTAAAGGACCTTGATTTGTGACAGGTCCATGAGCACATCCTGAAGCAGGCAGGACAAATGAAGCTTGAAGGTTCATCTCGAAATCCTCGCACAGGGAGTTGCCAGTTTGCATTATTGCCATCAAAATGCAATAACAAAAGCTCATGCAAAACAGCCGCTTTGAATAAGTTTAATTTGCAAGGGCTACAAAATAGGCTGTCAACCTCCAAAAACCAAATGACAGCGTAGTGATCAAAGCATTATTTTATGGGAATGTTTGAATCACACAGCTGGGTTTTTTCCGAAAATTGCAGCACTCTACAGATGCGGTGAAAGTGGCTAAAAATGAATTGGAAATGAAAATGTGATCCTTTTTTTGTTGTGTTGCCCTTACCGTTTAGTTGTTATTCAGGGGTTTGTTTATTTTGCACTTTATTCATCTACATACAGCTGAAGTCAGAATTATTGGCCCCCCTTTGAATTTCTTTTTTAAATATTTCCCAAATTATGTTTAACAGAGCAAGGAAATGTTCACAGTATGTCTGATAATATTTTTTCTTCTGGAGAAAGTCTTATTTGTTTTATTTCGGCATGGAATAAAAGCAGTTTTTAATAACCATTTAAAGGTCAAAATTATTAGCCCCTTTTTAGCTATATCATTATTATTAACTATTTTTTTCTCGATAGGAACAAATGGTTTGTTCTGTAGACTAACCAACTTGCCTAATTACCTTAACCTGCCTAGTTAACCTAATTAACCTAGTTACGCCTTTAAATGTCACTTTAAGCTGTATAGAAGTGTCCTGAAAAATATCTAGTAAAATATTATTTACTGTCATCATGGCAAAGATAAAATAAATCAGTTATTAGAAATGAGTTATTAAAACTATTATGTTTAGAAATGTGTTGAGAAAATCTTCTTTCCGTTACACAGAAATTGGGAAAAAATAAACAGGGGGGCTAATAATTCTGACTTCAACTGTATATATATATATATATATATATATATATATATATAGGGGTTTTCTAGACAAAAATCTGATGATTTAAATATGAATTCTGAAATATGAACAAGCAACCAAGCCATAAAAATAAAAATAGCGTATACTGAAGTGGTGGTGATATTTATTTTAGTTCATATACATTTTTATAATTATATAGTTTTATTTGGAGCGGCACAGTGGCGCAGCGGGAAGCACTGTCACCTTACAGCAAGAAGGTCGCTGGTTTGAGCCTTGGCTGGGTCAGTTGGCATTTCTGTGTGGAGTTTGCATGTTCTCCCCGTGGTCACCTGAGTTTCCTCCGGGTGCTCCGGTTTCCCCTCATAGTCCAAAGACATGCAGTATAGGTGAACTAGGTAAGCTAAATTGTCCATAGTGTATGTGTGTGAATGAGTGTGTATGGGTGTTTCCCAGTAATGGGTTGCGGCTGGAAGGGCATACGCTGCATAAAACGTTTGCTGAATAAAGAGTTTGGACATCTACTTGGAGACTTTTGATGCTTCCAAACAGTTTGCTGCAATCAAAAATCGTCCATGTCTTGAGGTAGTCCGTTTTGATGCAATTTACCTTCTGTGTGCAATCTGATTGGACAGGAATCACAGGACTAATTTTTCTAACCCCCACAGACAAGAAAAATTAAAGTAGTGACTGCAGATTGAAGGAAAGAACAAACACAAGAAAGAACACAGCAAATCAAAGAATCCTTTGTTACAACCAAGGACTGAAAGAAAAGCATCTCTGAATGCACAACACTTCCAACCTCGAAGCAGATGAGCTGCAGCAGCAACACTGTCAGATAAAAACAGCAGAACTAGGCTTATATTCACAAAGGTTTACCGCAATAGGACAACCAACAAAATGTAACTGGATAACCTGGTCTTTTGAGTCTTCATGCAACATTCAGACCAGAATTTGATGTAAGCAACACGATAGCATCTCACCTTGAAGCAATGGATGTTGGTGGTTGTGTAACTGTAATTGAGCATTATTTAAATACCACAACCTTCCTGAGTGTTGTTGCTGACCATGTCCATCCCTTTATGACCATCTTGTGATTGTTACTTCAAGTAGGATAACTCACCATGTCAAAAAGCTCATATCTCCTCATACTGGTTTCTTACTCTTATTGCCTCCAGATGATTTGGTATGTGCTGGAACGGGAGATTCATATCGTGCATGGGGAGCAAACAAACCTGCAGCAACTGCATAAAACACACAACATGAATACACAGAAACGGTGATACATCCAAAAACATCGGTAACCCTTTACAATAAGGTTGCATAAGTTAATGTATTTACTAACATTAACAACTAACTATATATTAATACAGTAATTAGTCATTTTTGGATCTAATGCAATATTGAACTATAATTACTAAATGCTGTGCAACTATTGTTCATTCTTAGTTCACGTTAGTCAATACATTACTAACTAAACATCATTGTAAAGTGTGACCAACATAACATACAGTAGCATAATCTTTATATAACGCAGATATAATAATATAAATTTGAATATATATATATATCACCAAGTCAAATTTAAGACCTTTAAGGACCATTCAGACTAACCGGTCTAAACACTGAGGATTTTAACAGCATGGTTGGGCCAGTGTGCCTCAAAAAACAAATAATTTAGTGATTTCTTAACCACATATTTTAAATAATGTGTCAAAATGTGCAAAATCTACTTCTATACATGCATTTTTACTATATATATATATAGTTATATATACTATATATACTATATATATATATAATGTTATAAGTTTTAAAGACTATAATAAAGCAAATAAGTCAGTCAAAAATACATGGGGACATTTTAAGCAAATGTTATTGTAACGATGACAATTACACCATATCGGGGGTAATGCTATAAGTAACGCGCGTTATGTAATATTACTTTTCCAAAGTAAGGAGTAATATAACGCATTACTTTTAAAAATAAGTGATATTATTTTAGCTACTTTTAAAAAATGTAACGCGAATTATTTACCTTGCTTAATTGGCTTTTACAAAATATATTGCGGAATAAAAATTACCTTAGTCAGGTTGAATCACACTCTCAATGAGAGCGTGCTGCGAGAGAACAGTCAGCTCGCCCTTATCATCGGGTCTTTTTTCACAGCTAATGAGTCAGTGTGGCGTTCTACTAACTAAATGTAGTAACTGAATCTACTAACGGATTAACTGTTCTACTAACTGATATAGGTTTATTTCGAGTCAGGGGTATCCGGTATGGTAGTACTTGCTGAAGACGCACACCGTTTCACAACTCCGTTCAATTTATATGAACTGGCTCGACCGGTTCACTTATACGATCCGGTTAAAACAAACGACTCATTCGCGGATCGCCTGTTATTAGTAGTCAGAAACAATAACAGCAGGCCGGAGACTTACATTTTTTCAAAGGGTTCTTGGTATTTTAAACTCATCGAAGAAAAGAAGTGGATTGCAGATCTTCTCGATAAAAAGGTGAAAAAACACCTGCCAGTTCTGAAAGAGATCAAACCTCGGTCAGGTAAGGAAAAGTTACGCAAAGGTATCTCAAATAATAACGCATTACTTTCTATAAAAAGTAACTAAATAAGCAATTACTTACTTTTTGGGAGGAGTAACTCAATATTCAAAAGTAACTTTCCCCAAAACTGTTGGTAAATAGATTGAGATGTATTGTTGGTGATCGTGTGTTGGCCTGATTGTGTAGCTTTACATGGACAAAGAAAAATTAATACCTGAGGTGTGTTCTTCATAGCTCGCTTAAATAATCTATGATGATTTGGGAGATCCTGGATTTTTTGGTCTTGGGCTACTTTGGTTCTTCAAACAAGTTAATCAGATTAAAATGTCTTGACGAAATGATCAGAGATTGTTGTGTGTTGTGAAGGACTGATCTATCCATCCTCGAAATTATGATCAGCAATGCAACGACTGGCTGATGGCACAACAGCGTAATGACATCATCTGAATTATATTTGTTAAATATGACACGCAATAACTTTCCTCCTTTGTTGTGGGCTGCGGGCTTTACACTCTCATGTGTCAAGAGTATTTAGTTTTTTATTTAATTTTACATTTAGAGTAGATTTTCTTTATTACAGTAGCCTAGGCATATTTAAGTTTCTTAGTTTGTGTAAGGGATAACTGGCTGTTTAAAATAATTTTGCATCAAAAAAGCATTTTAATATCAGTAAATGTCTTCAACTTTAGCAAGGCATCAAATCCCTGTCATATTAGCTGTCAAAGCATATGTTGAATGCATAAATTATTATTCCTTAAAAAAAAAAAACAGTCGAATATTGTGCATGTCTATTGTACACAAATTGTACTAAAGCTGTTTGGTACCTTAAATAGTACACGTTTGTATCTAAAAAGTCCATATTAACCAAATTTCTCTTTGAACCCCCTGGGGAGAACCCTCCTGTGACAGTTTTTGTACTTTTTTTTTTCGGAGTGCAGATTGCATTCGTTTTATTTATATATTTTTTAATTTAAACTATACGTTTTGTTTTTTTTACAATTTTTCTAAGTGTATATAATTACTACTATAAGAAAATGTCACATTTGGTACATTCTTTTAGTATTACCTTTGCTTGAAAAGACCTGATCTAATCTTGTTTATATGAAATAAGCCTGCTCCCAAACAGGTTTGAGCTACTAGACTTGTTGCTATGAGTTTTGAAGAACAAATCGATCCAGGATCATGTCAAATTGTCAATAACCAAATTCAGCTAATTGAGTAAATCTACGAATGAAGAACAGACCCCTGATTAAAACGATTTAAAACCTACAACACAATATTTCAGCAAATCTAAGACCTTTCAAGGCCAACACCCTGTGTGTGTATATGTACATAAAAACAAACGAAACCAAAACTCTTCATCCCACTGCAGTCAACCGCTAACTTTCAGCTAATGGTAATATAACATTTAACTAATTTGGAATTTTGGTCTGTCAATAATTTATGACTTGGAAAGAAGCCACAAGCTGAGCTCTGCCTCCATCATTACCCTTCAATTACTTGGTGATTAACATCAGGTCAAACCATCCGAATGACCTCACATCCACTAAATGAATTCAATTAATCAATTAGCAGCCGCAAAATAACCCAGCTACACCAGCGACCCCAAGAGTGGTCCCATGTTGGAACATGCATTTACACACGACCTCTCTGGCACAAAAATGTCACCGCTACCATCTGCGGGATGTTTCAGATCTGCTAAAATGAACAGACCGCTTCATTAATTCAGTATTTGGTGTTTTACCACATTCGTTTCACTTGACTTCTAAGGATTTAAAGTGGGACAAGCTATGACGTTAAGCAGTCTCTCTCTCTCGGGTTATCATGCACCGACACAAGAAACAGGCTCTGGAAATGAGTGAGAGAGATGAAGATAAAGGGAAGCGGAGAGCAGAGATGAAGACAGCAAGGAGGAAGCCAGAGCTTGATGATTTATAATGGCACTGCTAGAATGCAGAGTCTGTTCATAAGATAATTTGACTATGAGGTCATGCGAGCTGCAGTGCTGTCTGCGCTTCTGGAAAGAGCTTTTCTCAGCCTCTGACTTGAGCACAGACTCCCAATCCATTTCCAGACTGATGAAAAGCAAGTCAAGCAGAAGAACAAAAGGTGGCAAAATATTTGAAAGGGCGCTAGCGCGCTTCTCCAATGGGATAGATTGTAACGTCCACTTGAAATGTGACAGATTACAAAAAATGTGAGAGGTAATTTCAAGGGATAGTTGACCCAAAAATGTAAAATCCGTCATCATTTATTCATTCTCCTCTTGTTCAAAACCTGTTTGAATTTCATTCTTTAGGTGAACACAAAAGATTACATATTCAGGGTTCACACTCTAAGCCAAATGTCATATTCCTTGACTTTCACTGAGTAAAAAGCTGAATGTCTATGACTTATAACATACTAAGCAGTCCATACAGAATTGTGATTCTGAGATAGTTAAATTTACGCTAAAACAAATAATTCAAAAGGAGTTCGCAATGTTCTTAATTGCCTTAGAATTCCCTTAGATTTTGGCCTGCCAGGACACTGTTCAAATTTCTTCTGTGCCACCTGCATTGGTTTATATCAAATAACATTATATGTGTGTAGAAGTGCTCATCTGTTGTTTGTACACTGTAAAAAATATAAGAAATTGCTGCTTATTCAAACTTCTTTAAAATGAGATGAATCAACACAATTCTGGAGTTTTTTTTTTTGAGGGGAAGGCAACTTACGCTACCTGACAAAAGTCTTGCCGCCTATCCAAGTTTTAGGAACAACAAATAATAAGTTCTAGTTGTCACTTAACATAAATAATGTACAGTATAGAATATAAAGTCATGGTGCAGTGGAAAAAGAATGAATATTGTGTCTGACTTCCATGAGCTTGGAGGACTGCATTCATACATCTCTGCAATGATTCATATAACTTAATAAAGTCAACTGGAATGGCAAAGAAAGCGTTCTTGCAGGACTCCCAAGGGGCATCAAGATTTTTTGGATTCATCTTCAATGCCTTCTCCATCTTACCCCAGACATGCTCAATAATATTCATGACTGGTGACTGGGCTGGCCAGTTCTTGAGCACTATGACCTTCTTTTCTTTCAGGAACTTTGATGTGGAGACTGAAGTATGAGGAGTGCTATTCTGCTGAAGAATTTGCCCTCTCCTGTGGTTTGTAATGTAATGGACAGCACAAATGTCTTGATACCTCAGGCTGTTGATGTTGCCATCCACTCTGCAGATTTCTTGCATGCCCCCATACTGAATGTAACCCCAAACCATAATTTTATTTCTTCACCAAACTTGGCTGATTTCTATGAGAATATTGGGTTTATGCTGGTTCCAATAGGTATTTGTGATGATTGGGATGCAGTTCAACAGATGATCCATTTGAAAAATCTACCTTCTGCCACTTTTCCAAAGGATCAACTAGAAATCAATTTAGTATTTGTTGCTCTTACAACTGGGATCGACGACAACTTTTGTCAGGTAGTGTAATTGTTCTTTGTTCAATCTACTTAAATTAATCAAAAACTTAAGTAAACTTTAATTGATTTGTGTTGGGACAACACGAAGGAATTGTGTGGAAGCCAGAATTTTGTTACAGTATAGACAGCACAGCGTTGCGCTTCTTAGGTATGTGTGACCGGATTTAGATGTGTCAAGTGACATTGCTATGCACATTCAGCCAAAGTCTATTTGAACAAGACTTAAAAAGTAATATGTAAATTAAATAAAAAATAAAATATGGATATTTTGAAAGCAAATTAATCTAATAAATGCCACAAATAAAGTTGAATTGCAACAAAAAAAGTGCTTTTAGGCTACAATAATTATACATTTTACCTGCAAAATCCAGGAGGGATTGCTTGACACTGAGTCTAACCATAATAAAAGTAAAATATGTGAAGGGAAAAAAACATGGTATAGAAAAAAGTAAAAGTGGAAAGTCAAATGTAAAATGATTAATTCCCTGATATTTCATGACTTAAAATATATAAAATACCCTGACTTCAATATTTAGAATAGACCTTCTAGAAATTCCACAGTCTTTGGGATCCCTGTATATTGAGAAAGCTTGGAAACCTGTAATCAATGGCATCCATAGTAGGAAAAAAAAACTATTGATGTCAGTGGTTACAGGTCTACAACATTCTTCAATAAATCTTGTTTTGTGTTTAACAGAAATAGAAACAACTCAAAACTGGTTTGGAACAAGTAACTGGTGAGTAAATCGTGACAACTTATTTTTGGGTGAACTATCCCTTTAACCACATCAACATTTAATTTCAAAGGGCTCCTTTTATCATTGAGAAACATGCTCAAAGGTATAAGCACATTTATTTAAATCTCCTAATTGTTTCCCATAAACACAGTCACTGATAATGTCATTACATAAGCATAATAGCCTAAACCTAATTGCAACATCCTCTGCAAACAATATGATTTGCTAGATCTTACAATGAAGCTTTTCACAGCTTAATATAATAGCATTAAATGGGACAGAGAGGACAGGAAATTATCACCAGCACTACTCAAGGTTAGAATATACGTTCTCATTTAAGAGCGTGAAGTTAATTGCCTTTTCAGCCAGCCTGAAAAATGAAGCAGTCCATTTATTTTCCTCCATATCATTTCTCCAGGAGAGTCAATATTGGAGCTGATTTACGCACACTCTGCACTAAACTAAAAGTGCTCTGGCTTCCTCTCAAAAAACATACTTCATTAATGAACTGACCCTTATGTTTCACTAGACATTTCTCAAGAATCTCAATCAGTATTTATGATACTCTTTAAAACTAAAAAACATTGCTAAAACTGTGCATCTTTGTTTAGAATACCTGCACAGAATGCTTTCTTCACTTCATCAGAGTTATTGATTAAAACTATTGGCTGCTTTATTGATGAGGGAAGTCAATGCACTTACAGTACATGCAGAAAAAGGAGTTTAATCAAACACCATGAAACTGTATATTATTAATTTAATTAATAAGTATAATATTAATATAATATTTAAGTATATTATAGTTATTATTTTTGTCCTGATAGAAAGTTTTGAATGATTATAAAATAATTAAATTGTTGGGTAATACCTTGCAACAAAGGTTTCATTCATTATTTGACAAAAACTGAAGTATTTTTAAAGCATTTTTTAAGACATTAAAAATAATTTTATTGTTAAAAGAAATTGTTTTTCAGATTTATTACACTTAAAAGATGTAACCGTTTTTAAAAACATTTACTCATTTTGTGTTCAAATAACTTTCGACTGAGGCAAAGGAACGTTTTATTAGCGTCAAAAAAAACTAGCAACATTATTTAGTCTATTGACAAGTTTCTTAACAAATTTGAGACCGTTTTTTGTCGATAAACATATTTATGCATGTCTTTTGATATATACATGTTGACAAATACTTTTTTTCCCCTAAAAGTTGTTTCGTGTTGTTAAACTCAATTGTTATAAACTAACAAAAATTAAAATAGGCAAGTTTAAATTGTTTGTTGAAATAAAATAACTTACCAACAACTTTGTGCGGTTTGTGAGTAATTTGAAACTTATAATTGTTTTTTTAAATGACTAATTAAGGTAAATGCAAAAATGACATGGTAGAAATGGTTCAAATACGTTCAAAACTAAATATAAATAATATAAATGATAATATTATGCACTCATTCTGATTTTAAGTTGGAAAATATGTAATACTTTTTTACATCGTCCTTTGGCTTCAAATTACCCTGAATGCGAAAAGCGCATATAGATTTAGCAAGCACTAGGAGGGTAATGGGTGCATTTTACCGATACATTGTTTATTACATGAACCTTGTTGCAAAGCAGTGGTCTCAAACTCAATTCCTGAAGGGCCAAAGCTCTGCAGATTTTAGCTCCAACCCGTACCTGCTTAATATTCTCTTTTAGTAGTCTTGAACACCTTGATTAGATGGATCAGCTGTGTCCGATTAGGTTTGGAGCAAAACATGCAGAGCTACACTCCTTTATACGGCTGTTTCTCAATATGCATTCTTCAGTGATCTTGAGTTCTCATGTAACGTCATCAACCGCCAAAGTTCAGTTCCAAAACTCAAGCCCGCAAGAACGGAGGACGTGTGAAAGTTACTTGATGTGTTCTTAATATCGAGGATGAATCAAAGCAGACTTGAGCACAAAACTCGCTCGAGAAGTCCCAGAAGTTATTGCGGTTGAATAAAGGAGGTGGAAAGCACAGCATTTTATATAGATTTATCATTAAAGTTCAGAGTGAGACGGTGAGAGTAAACATCACCATGGAAATCTTTATAAAGGCGTAAACACATTAAGGGTCTTTATTTGCTGCAATTCGTATTAAAATTAGCTTTTTGTATTGTGCAAACTATATTTATAAGGTCTTTATGCATAGTATATATTGTGAAAAGGGGAAAAAACTAATTGATGTATGAATGCTGTAATGTTTAAATAATTTTCCATTAAAAACGCGTGAAGGTTATGTGACCATCAGGGAAAACCCGGGTAGAACACAACATCTCATTTCTCACAGGACGCGCTCTCTGTTCTCAGTCTCCCGAGTTCATTCTAAAGAGGTAACTTGGCTAGACCGTTCTCATCGTTCTTAGAATTGAGAAACAGCCTATGAGTTTGAGTCCCATGTTGTAGAGTTTCATTAAGAGTTAAGATCACCTGCACTCCCCCTGCTGGCCAGCCTGAAAGGAAAATAATTATAAAGTCGCACCTAATTAGCCAATTACAGTAGTCAATATTTGAAGAAGCTCAAAACATGTTCTGGTTTTAGGACAACTTTGATGAAATCCTTTGATCCACTTTCAAAGTATTACGCCGTATTAGACGTGTTTATCTGGCAAAACGATTAGATAAAATTAAAAAGCAAATAAAGCAGTTTAGCATGTGCATCATTTCCTTTGCTGTCTGGGCTACAAATCAGACCTATATGTGGAGAGAAAAAATAAGTTATCTTCCAAGACTGCATAACAGTGACATCCGGGTCGTTCAAATGAAATAAACATCTCAAAAGGCAGACAATGATAACAGCTCCACCATCCCCTCTCACCTTTGGTCCAGCTCTTTATGCAGAGAGATGTTCAGTCTAGTCAAGTGGACTCCTGCTGTCGGGTGAGGAGGACAAAGCAGGCGTGATGAACTGTATCCCAGCAGCACTGACGCCCAGCATGAACATTACTGGAAGCTCCAGATGGTCTCAGACACTCATTACACTTCACACCAGCTCGCATGCAAAAAAAAAAGAGGGCAAGAACAAAGGCTAAAAAAGCCCATCTAAAAAATGAATGGCGATAAATAAATCCTAGAAAGCAATAAACGTGAGATTCATGCAGGCGGTCAATAACTGGACAGAATTCCTCATACATAACTCAGGATGAAGAATAGAGCTTTTAATACTTGGACCCCACAGCATGTGTCAAGTTAGTTTCCATGGACCTCCATCAGTATATTTTTCTTAACATATAAATGATATTTGCTCCTGTTAGTGCAAATGTGTAAGGCATACATTGAAACAACTCTAGAGGACACAGTGGGCTCATTTTATGCATTTATTTATGTAGCAATTTACGTTCTGATTAGCTGCTGAGAGGCTGCATCAGCAGTTGGGTAATAACCGCACGCGTCTGAACACCCGCGGTTCAACGTCTCAGTCCTTCACTTCGCAAATCCGTGTGTTCCTCTCCAAAAATACCACAAAAGTTGCCTAAAAATGTCCCCGTTCTGAAAATCCCTGCACGTCTGCGATTTCACCAAATCCGTATTTCATGTTCTCCCCCTCCCCTAAATTAAAGTTCCCATTTGCAAAGCTAGTGAGGTCACACATTAGCAACAGAGGACAATCAACTTTTTCCCCTCCTCTTTACACACACAAAACTGCCCTCTGCTTCATTTTTTTTCGTTTGTTTGTTTTTAAACAGCCAGAGAAGAACAAAAAAGATTAAACATAATAAACTCCCAAACCTTTTGTACAGAGAAACCAAACTAAATGGAGAAAATGTCTTTTATATTAGTCCGCAGATATCCTCTGTGTATCCTCTCTCGGGCTCTGTAATTTTAATAGGGAAGTGAGACACACACATATACCAAATACAGTTCGGTGTGTCAATGAGAGGCTCTGTGTGTAGTAGGCAATGTCAACGCATCTGTCACTCCGTCCTTTTCTTTGTTTTATGTGGATTAGACGTAGGTCTTGGCCGTATGTATGATAGTGTGAATATGCATGTGTGTCATAAGTTAACGACGTGTAAGTCTACATCTGTGTGTGGGTTTAGGAAAGTCTTTAGGCCAGTCCGAAGCCTTCAGAACATTCCTGAATGGCCAGCAGCAGCATGTGTCTTAACTTCTCGTAGCTCTCGTACGCCGGGAGGTCCAACTGGTTAAAGCTGCAATCAGAGACAGACAGAGGTCAAATGTGCACAGAAATATTTTTTTTGCCATAAAATCATGGTTCCTATACAATTACAACCAGTTTTTAGTGAAGGGCATTGGTGGCTGCAAACTTTTTATTTAGCAGCACTAGCTCCAGCAATAATTTTTCCATTGATATTTGTTTTTTTTCATTAAAGGGCACCTATGATGAAAATGAACTTTTATAAGTTGCTTAGACAGAACTGTGTGTAGGTATAGTGTATTCACGATCATACTGGAGTGATAGAAACACAAGAAGTCTCTTTTTTTCAAATTTTCTGATGTTAAAAATAGGATCCAAAACCCTCCCATTTTGAGGCAGACCACTAAGTGATGTAGGAATGCAGTTTCCACCCTCACCAAATTGATTGACAGCCATGTATCAACATGTCTCCATAGTAACGTAGAAAGTTCTTACTGTAGTCAGAGATATCTGCTTCATTCTTGTCTGTCACCGTGCTGCTTATGCGTGAGATGCAGCAGGAGACGGTTAATGGTACACCCATCAGAGCAATAGTGAGTGAACACTATCCGCTTGTTAAGTCGTGACGTATTGGTGACGTTTGGAATACTGTTTCTGAGTCCAAGCCGCTACTCATTTGAACAGAGAAAATGTTTATGACTCCTTTTTAGTATCACACATTAAAGTGAATTTTATATAAAATCATTGTGTACACAACAGTTTCTGAACTTGCTGCATTATAGACAAAAGATGTATATAAAATGAATCGCTTTCTGGCCATCATATATATAGCAATCATGATTTTCTAAAGTAATGCATCGCTTTGTAAACGTTTATTATTACCATTTGATGAGTCTCCCCATACAGTTTGACAGTGCGCTTGGACCCGGAAAGTCACACTTAACAAGCAGATGGCTCTGACATGAACGTAGGAATAGTGGGCGGGGAGAAATAGCTCATTTGCATTACAGGCACAGGCAACAAAAATAGCTACAATGCCCTAAAAGCTCAAATATCCAATATAAAGAAAGGTATAATAAATAATCTGATAGGTATTTTGAGCTGAAACTTTAAAGACACATTCTGGAGACACAAATGACTTATCTTAAACCTTGAAAAAGCAGTAAAATAGGTGCCCTTTAAAAAAGATTTGAAAGAAGAGAACAAATCACAATATAACATTTATAAAAGACTTTAGGGGTTGTGTACTTTTTTGTTTTAACCATACAGATGAAGACAAAATAATTAACTATCTTGCGAAATTATAATCTTAATTTTGTCTTTGCCATGACGACAGCACAAAAATACTTGTTATTAGGGCTGCACAATATATCGTTTCAGCATCGATATTGCAATGTGCGAATCCGCAATAATCACATCGCAGTGATCTGCAATGTAGTCTGGATTATAGTTGAGCAGACACTACAGTTAACAACAGTTGAGTAATTTCATAGTTTAACCTTAAGCCATTTTGGGCACATTAAAAGAAACGTTTGTAGCTTAAAGATTAATTGTACATTGTATTGTTTTAATTGAGTAAATTATTTATATAGTGTTATTATTATTATTATTATTATTATTTAATTTCTGCTTTTAAATACTGTTTAACTTGCCAGAAAATCAAAAATCATTGTTTATTTGCATTTTTCTCTGTTGTATTTAACTTTGCGTATATATTTTTTTAAATTCATATTTTATGCAGATACACTCCCCTACAGAATTATCCCAATTAATCTAAAATGATGAATTCTTTACAAGCTATTCAAGTCATCTGCTGAAATAGCATTTATATCGCAATATTTATCGCAGTGAATGAAAATATTGCAATATTAGTTTTTTTCCATTAACGTGCAGCCCTATTTGTTATTTTGCAAAATAATAGTATTCAGCTTAAAATTGCAATTTAAATGCTTAACTAGCATAATTAGGCAAGTTCGGCTAATTAGGCAAGTAATTGGAAAACAGTGGTTTGTTTGAATATTATTAGGTGGCTAATATTATTCAACTGCACAGTTTTTACAACAAGTAGTATTTTTTTTCAGCCAAACAAACAAATACTTAAAGATAAATATAGTGAAAAATTTCTTTACTCTGTTAAAAAAAAAAAAAAAAAAAAAAAAAAAAAAAAAAAAGAACTTAAATTAGAACAAAATTATACTATATGTATATAGTATAATTTTGCCTATATGGCGCTTTATGGGTGGGTGAAGCTAAACCTCTTTTAGACCTGCTTTGATCAGTGTGACTCTGATTGGAGGAATTTTTATTATTATTTTTTTAACAAGTTCTACTAGCAAAGTAAAGGCATATATGCATTCAGTAAAGGCATATATGCATTCAGTAAAGGCACATATAATTATTTAACCAGGTCTTCAAAGGTCCCATGAAGTGCTTTGAAGCCAAAAGCATTTTGTTTCATCACCGCCTTGCCAGTGAGAGTGGTTGAGCTCAAGTGCATCAAATGAAAAGCAAAAGAGAAGCATCTTGAAGAAGGCGGGGCATGTCAGATACAAGAGAGCATTTGATTGGTTATGATTTGATGAGAAACTGAAATGTGTGGTGAAATAAATCCGTTGATCCATTTAGGCGAAAGTGAAAAACTACAAGCTTTACTCGTTTTTATCTTCCAAATGTAAATTGTCACTGTTCTGGAGCACACTAGCTTATGGAAATCTTAAAAACTAACAATACTGATACTAACATCTAAAACTAAAACTTTATTTTCATTTCATGGGACCTTTAAAGATTTCCTGTGGAGAAAGTGAATGGGGTTTTAACCTCCGGAATCTGACTGTTGCACACTACACATCATGCATTATGAAACTTCTAAATGCATTACATGTAAACACTTGAATTGTTTGTTTTAAAAGGCATTTCATTAATATATGAGCATTTACCAAGTGTGCGCAGAGGGCAGGCGGTCAGTGGAGCGGTCATCTCGGTGGATCTGGAACTTCTGAATACCGTTCATTCCCTCCAGTGCAGCAAAGCCCTGCAGTGGCACCTTGGAAGTGCCCGTAACAAACTGCAGAAATTTGGCCCTGTCAGCCTGGTCGAAGGATCGTAAAGCACGCCAGAACCACTGGATCTGCGCAGAGAAGGAACGACAGAAAATTAAAGCCATCTAGAGAATAGCCAGATGTTTTGGTATTAAGATATTAGGGTCACCGAAACCACAACATTACATTTAATTACTGATCTGAATATTGATCTGCGTCAGAGGAAACATGATCACCACCATTCGTAAAAACAGGCATAACATAATACATAGACGGAGTAAATGGTGAAATTTTATAAAAAATTCACACAACACAAACCTTTGATACACACAATTCTACTAAATGTGAAAAAGACAGAGGCAGTCCTGTGGGATTAATACCGCCTTTATAAAGCTTCATTCAGTAATATGGTATAGTAAGCTACTGCCTAAAAGCAAAATATACAGTATTCATTGTGTAGAGGATGCTCACAAACACAATATCGCTGTTAGCTTTATACTCTTATATTGTTTATTTTGGAGCATACTGAGAAGAGGAACTCCCACAAAGTTGAGCATATGTTAGGCAATCTGTTTAGCTTTGTTTATGGAGTGACTGCGTGATATAACTATATCAGTTAACCTTCAGAATAGCAAGCATTGAAAATTAAAACAGCAAAACAGCCGAAATAAAAAGAAAAATCATTGTAATACATTTTACCTTTAAACAAAAAAAATTACCATAAGAGTGTCATTATGACTAAATAGCAAAAACTGATCTACATCTTAATTCACAAAAAAATGGTAACACTGACATTTGTGGTGCAGTTTATACATTAAATTTAGTTTTTGTTTTGTTTTTACTTCCGATCAGGAATTTAGGTTTTCATTTCATTAGGGTTCATTTGTGAATTTCTCAATAATGTATAAGAATCCTACATATGTCAGACCCATGTTATGCAATAATAAATAAACAACTAGAAAAAGAGCGATGCTAACTTCAGAGTAGGGTTGGGAGATTAATCGAAAAGTAATCGAAATTGAGAATTTATGATCGGTCTACTTTTTCCAGCTTAATTTTTTCAATTACTTTCCCTACCATATGTGGAGTCACGTGACCTCCCTCTGTCAAGGCTAATTTACACATTACATTATGATTTACACTTATATTATTCTGATATTATACTTCTGCCAAGCGCACACATACGGTCCGGCACAGCCTTCGCATATCCACGTACCTCTCCAAAAAAAATTTAACTACACGTCACGACACGTAGCACAAGCTTTGTGACTGGTCGGTTTGGTAGCGGTGACTAGGGTGGGTGACACGGAGAGCTGCGCTTTAGGTAATGTGTGTTTTAATTTCAGTTGTTCATTTGTAAAAGCTATCAACCCTATCCTTTTCCTTGCCTGTCTGGTAGCAGAAAAACTGATAACGTGAAATTACTTTCACTAATATTGAAGCAAAGATCATGAAACCTTCAGACTTATGTGCTAAAATGAAGACAACAGTAATAAAAAATAAACAATTAAATATTTTATTTCATGTCATCCCATTTTCCCCCATGTCATCCTATTGTGTGTACACACCTGAATAGAACTGGACTGATATTTATGGTATTCAGTATTGGCCTTGAGGTCATCGATGTCGATGGTGGGCAGGCCGGAGATGAGCAGCTCCAGCTCTTGCTCAGTGAAGATGGAGATCAGTCTCTTGGGGATGATCTCATAAAAGCCCTCGAGGAATGCAGCCAGCTGTTTACGGATTGCACCTGAGAAACAGAGATGTTTCAGCTTCCTGACAGATTCTCAAAGCTCCATCCTCTTTAGGAGCAGTGACGTTTATTGGAGTGTGCACTCACCTGTCATCTTCATCTGGCAGACCAGATGCACATATTCCTTCTTATTCTCTTCTGTGACAAGGATGTTGGCACCGTTGGCCTTCAGATCTCTCACTTCACAAACGCCAAACTCTTGGACCTGTGAATATAACATGAAGAAGAGATCATCACACATCTCTTTATATGAAAACGTTACAAGGAAACTCGTATTGTAAATTATATTTAAAAAGTCATTCGTATTTTTGTGAAATTTAGAGCTGGCTGATACAGCAAAAAAAGATTACCATGATAGGTTTCATATTGTATGGTATCGATAATTTTTCAATATTATTTAACAAATAATTTATGAAGCCAGCAGATTTTTAAAAAATACATAGATAAAACTATTAAGCTTCATACTGAATTTTTAAAAAAAGTTAGTCAATGGTGTACCGTCAATAAATACAGATAAACTTCTTATTTTTCCTTTTATCGAGTTTTATTTAATCAAGTGTTTACTGGAGCAAAGATGGGAATAGCATTGATGGCAAAAGGTCTGGATAAACATGTAAACCAAGCAATTACAGTTTGTTTTGTCATGTTTAGGAATGTAAAAAAAAAAACTAACATTATTGTGCAACCAATAAATTATTTGTGCAAAAATGTCATATGCTTTAGACTCCAAAGACTTCTCTAGATATCTTCAGTTCCGGCAACATTGCCATCAAAACATAAAAAAAGACCCTGATGATGATACAAATAACAGTGCTCTAGTTAAATTATTCTCCTCAGCTTATATGGTTGAACCAATGTTAAAAACTATACCTAAATTCTATAAATCATTGATAGATCTACGAGGGGATTAATCTCTGTACATTAAAGAAAAATGGGATAAGGAAAGTGGTATAATCTCAAATGAGGATTGGCTAAATATTGTAAATTACAATGGGCTACTTCACAATACAGCAATACACAACAACACAATAAGGAGGTGCAAATGGTATGAAAATGCATTCTATACCTCTGTGCTGAATGTCAGCTCATAGCCCAGAGTCGACACATCATTCTCCAACAAATAAACCAGACCTTGGAAAAAGGGATAGTCTTCGCTTTCCATGTCTGTATACCTGTTACACACAAAAAATTACTCATTCTTTATATATATAACACATATATAAAATCTAAATGAGGCGAATGGCAATGATCCCTGCTGGTACCTGACGCTCTTGCCCAGGATGTGCTTGTAGAAGCTGCGTGTAAAGTAACACTCTAATAGCCTGTTGTCATAGACTGCTTTGGCCACCACACGTCCAACAAACTTGAAGTAGCTGAGATGGTTGGGGTTGCAGTGGGATGAGGGGTTGATGGTATAGGTGACCCGATCGCCAGGAGAGGTGCGGAACAGGGCATACATGGGGTTGAACATTTCTCTGGAGATGATCATATACCACTCTCTTAACAGCCCGCCTGCATCCTGACCCTCCTCTCCTTCAAATACTATATACCTATAGAGAAAGAGCATCAGATTGAAAAAGGGAACAAATGACTGCCCTGCTGTTGCCGTTATCTGTGAAATAATGCCATGTTTATGTGAAAATGTCAAAGCGAGAAAGCATGAGATTTACAGTCTGTTCTTCATGTCTTCTGGGCTCTTGCGGTGCAGCTCTCTGTAGGAATCTTCAAAGACGTGATCTCTCCTCACATGGACGGCCATATCCTCTTTTCTCAAGCCTTCATCCAGACGCTCCAGCTCCTGACGGAAATACCTGAGAGAGACACACTTATTAGAGGAAACATTTAAAAGGCCAGGAGAGAGAAAAGGAAATACAAAATCTCTAAATGAAATGGTAATAATGATCATTTAAAAACGTTTGTAACTTTTACCCCTCCCAAAAAACAAAGCAGGGCTCGAAATGAACCTTTTTGCTTGGTAGCACCGCTGTTCTCCTAACTTCAAAAATTTTGTCGCACCAGCCAAAATTGTCACACAGTCCGAGCACAGTCTCTACAAGTTTTATATTAACAGATTTATAGCATTTGAAATCAACACTAATCAAAACAAACAAACAAAAAAAATCTGCATGAGCCCACCGGCCCTGCACATGCTGCTTGACGAGAATGAGATGAACCGAGCTAACGGTAATAACTTTGCTGTTCTCGCAGGTGGTGTCTGATATTGCACAAATGATATTGACATATTACTTATTATTTGCATATGTCATCTTAATAGCAGTAACAGTCTTTTTAGGTACGGCAATATTAGTTTCATCTCAGTGAATGCCATCTCTTTTGCGATTGTGAACGCAGTGCCAGTTGCACGACTGACAGAACTTTGATGATTAAATGAAAGATTAAATAAATTTAGTGGTTAAAATGTGTAGATGTGGCAAGTGCTGTTACCTGAAAACTCGGTCGCAACGACTCTACAGTGAATGCTTTAATAATTTTTTCATAGCGGACTTTAACCCACTGGAAGTCTTTGATCCACTCATCGAAAAGTGTATTAACATTCACCACATGATCACTAATAAGATGTGCCATTATTTGCAATTTTAGGTGGTTTCTAAAACAAAATCTGTCAGTGTTTTTTTCATTCTCTCGTATCCAGACCTTTACATTTTCATGGTTGTAGCTCCCTGTCATTAACCAATCTATTCACGTTCTTTTCTAGAGCAGTGGGCCAATAAGAGGAACTTGAAGGCGGGGCAAGCATTGCGTGATTTGTTCACTGCAGCAAGTTGACATGACGACTGTTTTAAACCATTCCTGAGCGCTGTGTTTGGCGTTTTTTTGTGCAAAAATGCATTCTGTGTGAATGTCTCCTAAATATGCGCATGCTGTGTGAACATTTTGCAGTGAAAACTGACCACACGGCAACAATTTATACACTCGCACAAATGCTACCAAATATATTTTGAGGTTGCATAGACAAAATAATAAACACAAAATTTCAGGGAAATGTGACTGAAACGGTCGCAATTTCGAGCTCTGTAAAATAAATACAAATCATGAAAATATCTTTGAATTATTATACATTTTCTTTTATTTTCATAAAGTCAATTGTTTAGACGTTGTTTAGGCACATTTTCCACAAACTCTCAGTACCAAATGAAATATATAAAAATAAATATGTTCAATATATTTATTTATCATTAGTATTAAAGTAAAAATCAAGGTAATACAAAAAATATCAATAGTATTTTTGTATTTCTTCACAAATATATGTTTATATAATGTTTATGGCACCAATGGAGAATCTTTAAATTTGTTTCTTAATATTTAGGAGTAATATTATTAATAATATTAGGTTTTTTATTTTGCAATTGTATTTATTTTATCCTTTAGCATAATTTTTATATATTCTGCTTGTTTTTGGGGTGAAATATAACTAAAGTTAAAAATATTATAAAGTAAAATGTTCTTAATTGGCATCCCAAACAAAAGCTGCATTTACACTGCATGATTCAAGTGACACAATTTTTTTTCTACCACGTGGCACAGACATTGCCCATGTACGTGTAAGCAGAAAAAAAAAAAAACGTAAAAAAAATATATATCACATGGATTCCGATTAGCTCAAATCAGATTCAGGCCTTGTTCATATCTGAAAATGTATCTGATGTGAATCAAATCCGTGCCCTCGTGTCTGCAGTGCAATCAGGTAGATCTGACGCTTTTGTTTCAGAACAGACTTTAGCATTGTCCCAAACCTTAAATCTCATACACAAGGACTAAAAAAACCTTTTATATTGTCAGGTAGCACAGATATTTAAGCATGTTAACGAGAGAGAGAGAGAGAGAGAGAGAGAGAGAGAGAGAGAGAGAGAACAATATCCGCCACATAACCAATGTAAACAAAACTATTGCATACATCACGTGCATAAATCACGCCATGGACATTACGATTAAAGATGCCTACTGGTTTAAAAAGGCCCAAATTAAAAGAAGATGGCCAAATTAACTTTTCTGTCATAAACTAAAGTAAAACAGCTTGTCAAAAAGAATTCAAAAAAATAAAACCCTGCGAACAGATTAAATACAGGAACGGAGAGAAGGGCGCCTTTTTATTATCAGATGTCAGTCAGCGCCTGCTCTTTTTTTCCTGGTCATTGTGTCTGTCGTGTGCAGTGTCAATGCAGACAATCAGATTCGAGCCACTTTTAAAAGATGATGTAAGCCGGTCATCAAAAAAATTTAATACATTTACAAAATCAGAATTGACCATCAAGATCTGCAGTGTAAATGCAGCCAAAGCTACGTCATTGTGAGAAAACAGCAAAAAGAAAAAGAAAAAAAATCATACTTGCGCTTAACGTCAAAGTCCAAGATGCGGATGTAGTCAACCAAAACAGCGAAAGGCCCGTCTGCCAGGTGAGTGGTAGATTGACGCAGGATCTGATTCAGCACTGTGCGGTGGGTCTCTGTTAAAGTCGGAAAGGGAGTTCATATGGAGGACAGCCTACATCAGCATTCATCACCTACTGTCTGAACCTCCATGAGGGACCGGCAACAGCTTGTGTTTGATTGACTCACCTGCGAAACGGAGGAACTTCTGTGTATCTGGAGGCAGGTTGGAAGAGATGTGCATAGAGGAAGGCTCTCTGGAAAAGAAGGGGTCCAGAGAGGAGGGGGTCGCGGGAGTGAGAGGGGCGGGTGACAGGGGTGGAGGCTCATCCTTGATGTGTGACAGCTGGCTCTCCCGAGTGTCCCGAACTGGAGGTTTGCTTTCCCGCTCCGTTGCATGCACCAAGAAAAAGGCCTCCACTGCAGGCTGCAGCACTACAGGAATACAGAGAGATTTGTAAAATATGAAGTAGCTCCTTTGATTCCAAAACATCCCTCATAAATAATAAAAGAAATACCTAGAACTGCGTGTTGGTCATGAGACTCTTCAAGCTCTTTCAGACATTCTCCTAGCATGTCCCACAGCTCATCCAACAGCAGCTGCTCACTCAACAGCGGCAGGTCAGGCAAACGCTCCTCCTGCTCCTGCTGACTGCTGCTCTCCTCACCTGCTCATGCACAAAACCATATATAAACAAGTTATTTTAGACAGATTTTCTTCAGGGTGCATTAACGTAGCACAAAGCATATAAACCATGAATAATTGTTAAAAGGCATGTAAAACGAAAAAGACGACCAAGTAAAAAGACAAGGACAAACAAGACAAAAGTAGACAAAAAAAGAACACAAAGAGGAAAAGACAAAAACAAAGACGAAACATGACGAAGATGAAGACCCAAAAGAAGACAATGAAAAAAGTAGACAAAAGACGAAAAAGTACCCAAAAAAGGAAAAAGAAGATGCAGAAGATGAAGAAAAACATGAAGAAAAGGACGAAGACAGAGACGAAAAACAAAAAAGATGATGAAGTAGACAAAACACCAAAAAGACGAAAAAGACAAGATGAAGTAGACAAAAAACACCAAAAAGACAAAAAAAGACGAAGACAAGATGAAGAAAAGTAGACAAAAAACACCAAAAAGACAAAGAAAGACGAAAAAGACAAGACAAAAAAAGATGATGAAGTAGACAATAAAAAAACACCAAATAGACGAAGACAGATGAAGACCAAAAAAAGGACAACGAAAAAGACGAGGACGATAAAGTAGACAAAAAAGATGAAAAAGCAAACGAAAAAGAACAAAGATGAAGACGAAAAAGAAAATGACAAAGACGAAGATAAAGATGATGATGATGATAAAGACCAATAAAATAAGACAAAAAAGCAGACGAAAAAGAACAAAAAAGATGACATAGACGACGACGAGGAAAGACAAAGATGAAGTCTAAAAAGATGATGAAAGATGACAATAAAGTAGACAAAAAAGATGAAGAAAAAAACGACGACGAAAGGGAAAAAAAGACAAAGATGATAAAAGATGACGACAATAAAGTAGAAAAAAGACCAAAAAGCAGACAAAAAAGAGGAAGACAGACAACAAAGAAAGATGAAAGACAAGTACAACGATAGACAAAAAAGACAGAAAAAAAGATGACAACAATAAAGTAGACAAAAAAAGGGACGATGATAAAGTAGACAAAAAAAGGGACGATGATAAAGTAGACAAAGAAAATGAAAAAGCAGACAAAAAAGAACAAAGAAAAAGATGACGAAAAAGACGAAGACAAAAGACGACAAAAAAGCAGACTAAAAAGAACAAAAAAGACAAAGAAAAAAAAAATGTTGATGGAGACAAAAAAGACAATGAAGACAAAGAAAGTAGCACATTTGAAATATATTATTATATTAATAAATGAATGTATTCGACAAAAAAACCTAACAAACAAAAAATAAAACATTACCATAGCTGCAGAAATGTAATCAAAATCAAGTGAAGATACCAATATTATTAAACAAGAATACAATTTAAAATAGTTATTTTCTATGGTCATTTACTTCTGTTATGGCAAAGCAGCCATTACTTTTCCATGTAACATGATTCTTAAGAAATCATTCTAATATGCTAATTTGGCCTTCAAAACAATTTTGGAGAAAATCCCAATCAAACAATCACAAGGACAGCATTGAAATGTGTGTAATTAGTCTAAAATGTAATTATGCATACTTTTCATCTAACTGTTCATTTAATTTAATACATTCTTTAGCTTTTTTTGTGCATAACACAATATTTCTTTTTAAAATGTTCACAAAATACTTTGACTTCAAATAAAAGCTTGCAGACTGCTTAAAGTACCACACAGAAACTATAGATTACAGCAGTTCACATATGAATAATGCACGTAACAATATGAAGTTGAATGATTCATATGGGCTAATCCAAGCCAGTGACGTTTCTATTGTTAATTTGTCCCATATTCCCAAACACTCACCTAATGTTGGCTGGTCCTGTTCCAGAGGAGAGGGCTGATCCACATCCATGGGTGAATCGTCTCTCTGAGCTGCTGGCGGCTCGGCAACAGAGTGCACCTCCGACTGAACCAGGGGAACCAAGGAACAGGATGAGATTCAGTACAATTCCCCCCGACAGAAGAAGAGACAAATAGAGTGAACAATGTAGGAGAAAACATGAAATGACAGTAATCACCGTCTACAACAAGAAGCAGTGCTAGAGACAGAGTATCATGCATCAAAACATACAGAAACTGGCAGGAAAGAGAGGGCTGAGATGGAGCTTAAAGCACAGAAGCATTGACAGCAGGCCAAAAATCAAATCACACACAAACAGAAAGCCAAAGACGAGAGAGGATCACAAAGCTGGATGCAACAATCACATATCTCGAACACTGGACTATACAAGCTGTGTGTGTTTAAAGCAGCACAATGCAGTGAGAAGAGAGGTGGAACACAGAGCTGCGCTTTAGAAAAGAGTCACTGCCAGGTCTCTAATGGCAGAATGACTAGGTTTGTCACTGGAAAACAACTGTGGGCTCGGTGCTTAATCTCTTTGAAAATGATATCCAGGTGGCTGTTAAAAAGAATTCAAGTAGGATTTAAACTTTTCATTTGAACTGCAAGTAAAATGTCTCTGTATATTTGGATTAGGGATGCACTAAAATATTCCAAAACGAAAACGTCTGAAAGTATTTTGCCGAAAACGGAAACTAAGGGGGGCTTTCACATCTGTGTTTCGGTTCATTTGGTCCAGACCAAGGGCAACAATTGATACATTGTAGCATTTTTCTGCCATTTTTGGGTCCTTTTCACACCACACTGATTGCTTTGGTCCAACCAGTTGAAAAGAACCAAAATGCAGTCATGTGACAATCCACATCACTCATTGGCCAGATGTTATTGAACGTATATCCTAAGCTGTTTTTCTATTGGTCAGAATGAACGTGCTGGAAAATGCCAATGGAACTCCGTCGAGTAAACAAACCGGCAGACACAGAATGACGCTTTTAGTATGGAGGGACGACTGGCTGATTGTGTCCCTGGTCATAGTGTACTATATAGTTAACATCACTTTAGACAAACTATACATTTCGAGAATGAAGCGAGGCTGCGGCTGGGAAACAATGTTTTAATGCATTGCAAATGGCAAAGGCTCATTGCAAGTCACTTCAGGAGGTAGCGGTGAATTAATTTAGCTAAACTGCGACTTGGTCCTCTTCTGGAAATATTACCAATGATCCATCAGGTAATGCTTTTCCCACTCTCTGTTTAAGGTAAACGCTGTCAACAAATATTTTTCACCACACGCCATAAGATGGGACAGCGCATCGGACTACGGCAGCTGGTTTAGTCCAAAACTGTTCACGGTTGGATCTGTTTTAGTTCAAATCATGTTCTCACCACAAAAGAACCGCTCCAGAGTTCGTTTGAAAGCATACCGAGACCACCTCTTCAAAGAGTACACTTTTTTGGTCTGCTTTTAATGCACACTCGAGAGCGATTGCTACATTCACACCTGCCCAAACAAACCGCACCAAGAGGGAAAATGAACTCTAGTGCGATTCAACCAAACTAAATAAGGCAGGTGTGAAAACACGCTAAAAATGCTTTGTAATAATTGTTTCTCATTTTATAAAAACAATGTCATTTTGTTAGACATAAAATTGAATTCAACTTATGTCATAGTGATTTTAAAAATACAAACTAATAAAATACACACATTTTACTGACAGTAAACCAAAGTCCAGGGGTGTCATTTTACCAGCGCTGCCATGACAGTAGAAGGAACAAATTTACTACATTGAAATGTCCTGTTGGTATGTTTTTTGAGCAGACTTAGTTTTACAGATGAACGTGCAGTTCAAGCATAGATTAGAAAATTTGAAAATTTGCATCCCTAATCATGATATTAGATGTGTAACCGGTGCTTGGCGACGTAAGAAATAATTTTGATGTATTAGGAAGGATTTTAATGGTGATATAAAAATAAGCTGATGGATCTAACAATTTATGTTTATGTATTCTACACATTAGCCAAGTAAAACAAGCACAAAGTATGCCAAATATTTGATTTGATTTGTGTTGAATGAAATGCATGCATACGGTGGACCAGAGCTCAATGCCATTTCTATTTTATTTTTACTCCAACCCCTTGGCCCTTGAAACGAAGTGTGAAGGGGAGGGACAAATTTACCCCTAAGAAATAGGACACCATTACAACACCCAGACTGAAGACGGCGACTGCTGTAGTTATTCCAGTTCCAATATTTTTTGGTAATCACCGAAGTATGTTGTTGGACTACTATACAGGATTTTTCATTATGATTATAGATAGCGAAATTGAGCATTTTTAAAATAATATATATTTTTTTTAAATGTATGACTACGAACGCTGTTATGAATATATTAAAACATGACTGTTCATTGTAAAAATTCTTAATAATACCAAAAAAAATACTTAAATTTGTGCATCTCCTGACTGCCATGTAGCCATCTTGTTGTTGTAGCTGGTGTATTCTGGGAAATTTTCATACCCCTTGGTTTCTAGTGTGGTCCTGGAAAATTTCTGTTTCAAGGGCTATCTAAGCCCTTTCCCTTACTCTACGCATTTAAGCTAAAGAGAATTGAGACACCCCTACCCCTTCACGTGAACGCGCAAAACCAGGGGTAAGGGGAAGAGCTAAGGGGGGTAGAACTGGGATTGGGCCTAGATGTCCCTTTTTCTAGGACAGTCTTGTATTTCTTAAAAATGACAGTTTAAATGGAAACCAAATCAGTAAGAAACGGGTCATATTTTTGGAAGTTTCAAAGCACACAAAAAAAACAAGTCAGTGATGACCCTGGCTGTGAGATATCATCATTAAGACATACACAGGGTATAATAAACAACATGGATGTGTGTGAGGGTGAGTACAGTCAGTAGCAGTCTGCCTGCTGTCAGTGCGGCCCATGCTAACCGTGGCTGCGCTGGCCGTGCCAGCGGGGGGGTTGTTGGTTGCAGAGGTACTGGGGGCAGACGATCCAGCCACAGCCACAGCAGCGGATGCAGCAGCAGCGGAAGAGGATGCAGATGAAGAGGGTGGGGGGGCCTGCTGTAGACGGCGTGCCCTCTGCCCCTCTCTCACCATCTGAATGATGGCGTCCGCTTCAGCCTCCAGCTGACGGACTGCAGCCTGAATACTGCTGGCCGAGCCCAGACTGGTTGAACCTGGAGAATAAATGGAGAGTGACTGACCTATAAACATAACAGAAACTCTCTGTATTGCTCAAAAAGACGAGACTCAATTGAAAGCTTCAATGTGAAGCGTGGAAATGTTCTTAAAGGATTAGAGGATGTCTCTTGTGTAAAAAAGAAAGTGACTTACTCAGTCGTCCTCCTGTCTGCTTGGCTTTCTTGTTAGCGCGCCGCGTGTCTTCTCTAAGCTGGATGATGACCTGCAGTACCCGCAAGAAAAACTTCTGCGTCGAGGTCTTGGAAGTGAGCGAGCTCATGCAGGGCAACTGAAGCTCCCGGCCACCTAACGTGCGCTTCTGAGCAGCAACAATCACCACACTCTCTGACCCGTCAAACCTGCAAACCAATCAAGTACCGCTATTATAATAACCCTTTATTTGCAGTTTTTAATCAAATTAGCAGAAGCTAACAGTATTTGATTCTGTGAACAGTAACTACCCCAAAAAATGAAAGCAGGGGATTGACAGAGGAAAAATTTTTGTTAATTTATTATTCCATGTACCGAAAGGGTTTTCGTGTTATGGTTCTATCTACAATAATCCTGCTTGAACATAAGATACATTTTAAAAACCCTTAAATCAAGCTTTTATATTGTAGTATAGGTAGAAAGATTCTCCTCACCTGCTGGTCATCTTGCCCTTGAGGCGTGTGGTGATGGATGGGTCATCATGAGAAGCTTCAGGAGACTGAGCATCAGCCCGTGCTCTTCTCTGCTGCTCTAGATTATACTCCCTCAACTCCGCTAGTAAAGTGCCTGAAAGAGACCAGATCCAAAACAGAGCGATTAAGCTTTTTAGTTTACGCATGATAAGCTCCAAATCAAGTAATTCACAACATTGGAATAAGTGATAAGGACACAATGATGGTGCTCTTGACACAATCATTTACATTTGTGTGATCAGATACAGTCAAAAGTCAAATTTCCTAACTGTTCCCTGATTCACATGTACTAAAAGGCTGAATTTCCATGACCTATCTACAATAACTTTAACAAGAGCAACAAGGTCATTCGCAACTCAAATGTTTCAATACTTCTGGGCTCATTAAGTTACATTTATTTTTAGCAAAACCAAACAACTTATGTTGCTTGAAATTGCAAACTAATTATTTACCACATTAGTTTAATATATTTCATTATCAGTTGACAAGCAGGAAAGCAATAAAATGGCAGAAAAAAATACAAACCATTACATAGGCAAAAAAGCATGGTATAGAAAAAAATACACTGTAATAAAAATAAAGTAAAACATAAAACAATTATCCATGATATCCCACAACTTGGAAAGAAAAACAAAAAAAGTTCCCTGACTTTCAATGTTAAAATTCCATGATTTTACAGAATGTCCATGATCAGTGGGAATCCTGTACAGTAATACATCAATGAGAATTTGATATTTAGGATCCAAACCTTTCTAAAAAAAAAAAAAAAGACAGTTCACCTAAAAATAAATAATCTGTCATTGTTTATCTAAACTCCACTTTGTTTCAAATATGTTTCCCTCTTCTGCTAAACACAAAGTCATAAAAAAATGTTGGAAATCGGTAGCCATTGATAGTAATTTTAGGTATTTTAGCAATTCTTTACCATTTAAGTCAAAAGTCCCTTTCACACATACAGACCTTTATGGAAAATTGCTGGTAATTTTGAAAATAGTTTTCTGGAAAGAGAAGTTGTAACATTACCGTAAATTTGCCAGAATGCTGCTCTGTGTGAACGCAAAAGGAAAATTGCTGGAAAGAGAACGTTCACGTATAGAACGTGCTGACGTAAGATGCCCACTCCAGCCCAATCAGAACATTCAGACACATTCACGTCCGCTCTTTATGAAAATAAAAGCCTTTGAATATTTTTCAAGACACACTTAGCTGCTAGATGTCAGCCAAATAACGTTTCTATGTTCCTTCTTGATGTGGAACTATGGAAAAATTATCTATAAAATGTTTATGATAAACCGTTGTTTGTTTATCTTCAAGCTTTGCTTCAGTTGCTTGACGTGTGTGCACATGAAAGAGTGCTTCGCTGAATGCCAGTACACACACATATGTACATCTCGACATGCGAAATTGTTCCTCCATATGTTTTCATTGAAGTTATTCGCAATACTTATCCATGTACAGAATTTGTAATGTAGTCAAATGTGTAAACAGTTAGCGCTTCTGCCTTTGGATGTCTCTGAGACATAAAACCATCAACAAAAGCCAGACCCCTTCTATGTTTACAAATACAAGCACAGCCATTTAGAGGCCCTTTCTGGTTAATAATGTCAGAATTTACTGGTATTTTGAAATGGATGTGTGAATGGTCTTTTCCAGAAAAATTACGGAAGGTCATTGCCTGTGTACATTTTTTTTTATTTACTAGTAAAGTCATTCTGGAAACTTTCCGAATATTTACCGATATCACTGTTTGAAAGGGGCTAAAGACTACCGGTTTCCAAACACTAGTTTAAATATCTTATTTTATTTCTAACAGAAAAAAAACTATTTTGCAGATCCTTTTAATGAATATCCATACAGAGATAGTAAAAGAATAGCACTAAAAAAGACAGTCTAAAAATTGAATACTCACCGATTTGTTTGCAGAGAGTGTATCCAAGGTGACGTGCTCCGCTGAGCAGAAGTCTAAGCACAGTGTCTCGGGTCGGTGCGTCCCCTCTGGACAGCTGCAGCAGGATGTTAGCCGCGTCCTCCAGACCTTCCTCCGAACACGAGTGGGATGTCAGCACCTGGACACAAACCACAGGGGGTAAACTAATCAGACTGCTGAGAGGGGTCAAAGAGCCTAGGGTGAGGAGAAGCAGTCGTAAGGCAACATATGTGTGTGCGCCATCATTAAATACCTCCACAGAGAGCTGCAGCTGCTTCTCCGTAAGTCCAGTAGAGGCCAGTTTAGATTCAATGTCCGTGATGCTTACTGCTGGCTTCAGTTTTCCTGTTAAAATAATTGGAGAAACATTTGAATACTGCACCATCAGAGGCCCAGTTGATTGGTCAGTTGCAGAATTATACAATATAACCTGAATTCAAAAATGTGTATTAAATTTGTAAACGTTTCAGGCTGGATTTCTTTTCAGGTCAATGCTATTCGTCTCTTTTAGAGCAAAATGTAGTTTTAATTGCAAAAAAGTCACAATAAGTCCCAAGACGACAGACGAGGGGAAAAGTATTTGTATCATTGATTTCATTGTATTATTTATTAGTAATTTATTATTATTTCTTTGTCTTCAAAAATTAAGACAACTTTTTGAGTAAATACCATGTTAGAGACAATGCTGTCTTTTCCAAACAAAGCTGGAGCTGATCATTTGTGGATATACAGAAGTTTGAAATATACTTGCGGTGGTAGCCAGATTGAAACACACATTTTACCCACATCACATAAATAGTTACAATATGCAACCAACAAAAAATAAATTGATTATTAAAAATATTTTATTTATTAAGAAACTCATGTTGGCGCAATAGCCCAGTGTAGGGATGCACCGATACCATTTATTTGGAACCGATCTGATCTCGCTACTAAAATTCTGAGTATTGATCGATACAGATCCAATCCCGATACTGTGCTGTTTGGTTTTTTTTTTCTAAGTGTAATACTGTTTCTATAGTTCTGGTGCTAAACTCAAATAATACATCTTTAGTAAAAATAACAGACCTATAGGCCTACTATACATGGCAGACCACACAACCCAACTAAAAACATGATACTTGCTGTAAACTGAACTACATTTGAGCATTGGTTATGACATTGATATGATCTGTTGTGGTCCAGCTTAGGTTTCCTTTTTTATTATTAAGATTTTTTTTTAATCTGCAATGGGCTACCACTATTGACACTAATTGTTGGTAAAATAACGAGCCTTTTAGCAAAGCCTAATATTTTCTTGCAGGTTTGACGGAACTAAACTGTCTGAGGCCAGTTTTACTTAATAATCCCTCGCCAAATCTCACCGTGAGTGAGATGGAGAATTCAAAACAATGGCCGCTTATATGCTTCAACGGCAAAAGACAAACTGGTCTGTTGAAATTATACGTAGTTTAAATTGTGAATGAATGGAGAATGATTGACAGGCGCAGCGGCGGGAAGCGCTGAACTGAACATAAATTTAACCACGTGAATATTCATCTGTGCTTCACAATAAACTATAGAATGGCTTCAGAACAGTTGGGATGTAGTAGGCCTACATGAAAACTTTCTATTGGCTTATAATAGGCTACCTTCATGGCTTAGTTGGCTTATAAACACAAAATATAGTGCACGCGCAAGATCGGATTTGGATCGGTACCAGCTGGCCGATACCCGATACAGCAAAAATATGCTGTATCGAACCAATAACCGATCCAAGTATCGGGATCGGTGCATCCCTAGACCAGTGGTTAGCGCGCTGACATTTGGTGCGGAAGCGCTCCGGGCATCCAGAGTTCGAATTCTGGCTCGTGGACCTTTCTTAATCCTACCCCCCTCCCTCTCCCTCCCATTTCACTTCCTGTCAAGATACTGTCTTGTCAAATAAAGGCAAACATGCCAAACATATTGTACAATAAAATACAGTTAATACTGCTATAAACTGTTTCTTTTCAATGGGTAAAAGTTAAAAAAAGACTATTGAAATAAAAAAGGAATCCACTTTTTCTCTTTTATGCTATTCCAGAGACATGTGCACACACTGACAGGTAAAATCTGCTTCTCTCTATCTCACTATCAAGTTCAGGTTGCTTTATTGGCATGACATTTTGTACAGTATTGCCAAAGCATTTTATACATGTATAAAATATGTAAAATATTGACATCAAATTAACAAAATACACAGCAAACGAGAAATAAATGACAGAAAAAAAGGAAAAAAAAACAGACAATACCTCCAAAAAATATAATTACAACAATAAAAGGTGTAGATTTAAAAAAGGCAAATGAGTTGATTAACCATTTCTAATTGTGTACAAATATTTTGCAGCCAATTTAGATGTCATTTCATCCTCTCTGAGTATTTAGAAAAGTTTTTCAGAGTCATTTAGCTTAAAGAATTAACTATTTCACATTTCTCTCATGACTACAATTAACCACAACTTCAGAAAGCAAAAGCCAAATCCCGGACGTTTTAGCAGATTTAGAAACCCCGACCGGATGAAAATAGATCTGTAGAGCACAGGAGTTTTGACAGTTCTCACACACACAGAACGAGCAGTATGAAACAGGTAAACGAGAGAAGATGTTCCACTACTTAATCAATTGCGGATGTTTTATTATATAGGGCGGATACAAAAAAAAATACAAAAAACAAAAACAAAAAAGTGTAAAAGGGTGATAATAATACATACACACACATATATATATATATATATATATATATATATATATATATATATATATATATATATATATATATATATATATATATATATATATATATATATATATATATATATATATATATAAAAAAAGAGTCACTAGAGATTCTTGGCCAGGCGTTAATATACCTGGGTAGCCTGCCCAAGTAAAGTCTAAGTGTGGGAAGCAATGTGAAATATTTCGCACGTGGACTAGAACTTTTCGGCTCTGATTTTATGACTGCAATTATGGACACTAGAGCTGTGCAATGACAATATATATTGTATGAATAAATTAAGGTCAATCGTTTCATTATGCACCATTGCTAATTGTGTGTTGTCACAAAATACATTGTTTACAGTAATACCTTTTCATAATTTATGTAAGTGCAATACAACTGTTGGCAATCTTTAAAGTTCAATGTTTACATTATGCATTATATAGCAATAATTTAGATATAATTTATTCATATTTATTTTATATTTCTACATTTTTAAATCAAACATTTGACGTTCTAAATAAAGTGCGAAATATGATCACATATGAATGAGTACATTTGAGTATACTTTGACATTTTTTCATGTTTTCAAATGCTCCATAAGAGACTCACCAGCAATAATGCCAGAGGCGGTGGTGCTGCCTGCAACCACAGATATCGTAGCGGCTGGCTGAGATGGCGTTGTACCCACTGTACCCTGCGTAGTGCCCGTAGCTGCCACTGCTGAGATGGTCCCTGACCCCGCTGTGGTTTGAGCAGCAGGTACAGACGGTGTGGCAGTTGGGGTCTGAGGCACTGGGTGGCTGGCTGGAACCTCCGTGGCCTTGTTGTCAGGCAGGGCGATGGAGATCAGAGACAGCAGACGTAGCAGTTTCTCCGTGAGGAGGGAACTGCGGCGGATCACGGGGTGGGACAGCATGTTCATCAGCTGGCCCAGTGGAGACGCCTCAAGGCTGAACAGCGCACCCTCTGTCTCGCCGGCACCCCCTAGAGGCACAGTCTTCATGGAGGCCTTGCCCTTACGGCTCACATTCATGTTGTCCAGCTTGACCAGGAGATCCCAGAAGTCGGTGGAGATGCCTAGGGACTGTGGTGTACCAGAGCATGCGCTCAGGGAATTGTGGATAGAAGTGAGACTACTTGGGGTAGCAGAGGAGTTACTCTGGCTGGTGCCACCTGACCGACAGCTTCCACTCATAGTCGGTGTTGAGCTGGCACAAAGACGAGTGTCCAACTCAGAGGAGGAGGAGGAGGATAGGGGATCTTTACAGCGTTGTTGAGTGAAGTGACTTGGAAATACCTACAGAAAGTAACACAGAGAGTGGAATTAATTGCTTTTCTGTTACTGAAAGCTTGTAATAAAACTGATTTAGATGATTAGAAGGATGTGACATTTATGCATGCTTTCCTTCCCTTCTTGGACACATGCTTATCCAATGATCAAAAAGATAAGGGTAGAAGAGCCATTCTACTGTTATGCAAGCGTACCATGCATATTATAGTTTTACATACAGACTATAAAATCTATTTTCTAAAACATTTCATAAACTAATATAATTGAAATGCCTTTATGTAATGATGGGGAATTGCAGAGCTCGTGCAAATACACATCATAATGATCAGCTGCCTAATTAAATAGTTCTTACAGCTGTTATTTGGTAACGTTGTAGATGCCTTTATGAGTACATGTTTTACTCACAGCTATTTTGAACAAGCATGCAGAAAGGGTCTTTGTGTACTAGCTTGTTTAAGTGGAAGTTATAAACAAAATGCATATTCTTCCTTGCTACTACTTCCTTACTGGTATCTTCTTTCTTTTAAATGCTGTGTAAAAAATGCAGGGTTCCACATAATTCCTTCATGTTGTCCCAACACAAATCGATTAATTAATGTTAACAGTTTTATTTTTAAATGAGTTGAACTACTCATTTATTTTTAAATGAGTAGTTTAAACAAGGAGCAAATACCATTTTTTGAGTGTGGTCATGAATAGACCTGTCACAAAAATCAATATATCGACTTATCGCACATGGGTATGATTTCAATCATTTTTGGTGATGCAATATATACATACATAAAATATGTATATATAATCACCCATACATAAAAATATATATCGCCCATACATAAACCAATTGCAGTGTTTCCTCCAGGATTTTTTCCAGCTGTGGCGGCAGGCCTTTTACACAGATCTTCCAACGTTATTTAAAAGGCAAATGTTGTAAGCTCAGTATTACAAGTCGAGATCGCCTTAATGTAATACGAGCATGCGAATCACTTTGCTTGCGTGCCGATTTCCTCTGTTCGTGCACAAAACTATAAAGGCTATGTCGTGTTTGCTGGCCTCAAACATTGCACAGCCCTGTCAATCAGTCAGTTAGTCAGCATGTAACCTTAAAGGGTTAAACGAATAACGCACAGCCCTATTACGGTTACAGAAAAGTTTGCTGTTATAATTCACTTAAATTTTTATACGTTTTGGTGCAATTATAACCCGCTATAAAAAAGCAGCAACAACTGAAGGCTTTGAATGAGAAGCATAATGTAGCCATGGCGGGAATGAATTTTGGTGTGGGGCTCTGCCATGGAAGAATGAATTTAGTGGAAACCATAAATTCTAGCGACATTTGAACATCACTGATTAGCATCAGCTGATTGAACATCTCTATCTGTATTGGATGTGTCAGTGTCTAGATGGTAAAAAGAAACACTATAGCACTTAATATAAATTACTTGAGTATATTTTCATGTGGGTGTCTGTCAACTGAAAATAGATCTGGTAGCAGATATCACATCCTGTTACTTTTTACCTTGGACTTTTTTGCTAACATTTATTAATATTTATTAAGGATATGCGTTAATATTATGTGTTCTACTGTAAGAGTGATTATATTATATTTTCATTCTGGCATTATATTATGAGTGGCATAAAATGGTCTTAAAACAACAATAATATTGTTTATCACAATATATTTTGGTGCAATATATCATACAACAAAAAAATAGATGATCGTGACAGGCCTAGTTATGAACTGTATCTGGCATTTAAATAAACATACAAGGTGTTTACTTTTCAAGGTGTTTGTCCATCACTACTCTTGACATTAACATAACCAATATATAAATTGTACTAGTACAGGCACAATAATCTGTCAGTTTATCCTTTTTGCTATTATTATTTTTCATAACAAGCTCTCTAAAATAGGTGCATGTGCTACTTGGCAAAATAATGCTAGCAAAAAGCCCTTTAATTAAAAGCACTTACAGATGATTTCACTACACAGCAAATACACCCTTTATATAAAAGGTGCTCTAGCTTACCTTGGCCAATTGGATGAGGGTGTCCAGTACATGTCGACAGACCACCGGTGCAGCCTGTGGATGGATGTGAACAGTTGACCCACCTCCCCCTGTACACGTCATTCCTGTTCCTGACACTCCACCTGCGAGCCCTCCTGCGCTCACACTTCCTCCTGCTGAATGCCTCTCTGCGTGTTTCCTGCCTGATGCCCGCTGGATCTGAAAGATGTTGGTTCTGCATCCCAGAGCTGCGTCCATTGATACAGACAGCCAGGAGAGCTGATTGGAACTCCGTGACTCCACCCTGTTCAACAGCTCCAGAGAGGAGGACGATGACGAAGAGGCTATAGCCGACTGGGAGGATGAAGAACAACCCTTTCCTCCACTGGATGAGCCCTGGCCTAGTGAGCGTTTGCCACGGGACTCCTCCAGGCGTGCAGTCTCCAGGCACAGCTCGCTCTCACTGCTGCGCTGCAGGATGGACAGGAGGCTGCGGATGACCCAGCCTCGCGTCTGAGAGTGATAGCACAAGTTACGCAGCACTCGGTGGAGGCGGCTGGTATTGAGCTTGGGCTCGTCTACAAACAGGAGCACAAGAAGGCAGGACAAGGCCTCGTGGTCCAACAAGAGGCGCCCCCGCAGGCGCAGGAGAGAGTCAACGTTTGAACTAGAGGGTCTAGAATTACAAATAAACAGAAGAAGAATTGTTTTGAATACGATATGACAGCTGTAAGAGTGTATATTTAAGCTCCTTCTACTTCCTGAATTTATTAAATCCTAGGATGCCAGTCAGAGGAAGGAAAGTCTAAGAAGACTAATTAACATATTATATAATATACTGAATTTATTACTAAATGAATAATCATTATGAGGGGAAGGGTTTTTAGTTTGTGATCTGTATTAAATCCAGTTTGAAGCCATAAAATCTTTAAATCTAGCGCACATGTATTCTAATAAACACAATTTAGCATCATTCCCTATCAAAGCTCACACTCACCTGCAGTGCTGGGTAAATTACTTTTAAAAAGTAATAGATTAGAAATGACTGATTACTAAATTGTAATCTGATTACATTACTAATTACTTCATGTAAAAAGTAATCAGATTACTAATAACTTTGAAGTTATTTTTAAAACATATAGAATATACAAAATAAACTGCAGCTCTAATTTAATATTCACTGAAAAACATTACAATGGGTTGAACACATCCGCTTGACATATTTAAAAGACTTTAAGAGTTCACCCAAAATGTAAAATTTTCTCATCATTCACTTATTCAAAATCTGTTTGTCTTTTTTTTAACATAAAAGAAGAAAACTGGATACCTGTAACCACTGACATCTATAGTATGAAAAAGCTCTGCAGTGTTTGGGTGTTCTGTGTTTGCCCGAGGTAATTAGTCTACCGAAATGTGTATGCTCCAAAGCTGATCGGTCAGTTTTTGTCACGTGACTCGTGGATTTCAACTGATGTGCCTGAGAAATGTGAGCAAAAGATGCGATATGTGAACGGCCCCATAAGCAGCTACACTTCTCTTCACATTCAGAGGATATCTGCACTCTATCCTGCACAAATGTTGAAGCGCCGTGCTTTTGGGCACCGGCGTTCTCCTTGGTGACGAGTATTGTCATAGAATGCTTTCTGTTCTAGTGCTTGAACAAGCTTTTGGTCGAGTTAATAGCAGTCGAATGTTGTTTAGACCGCATTGCACAGCAATGAAATCAAAGTAATGTCTGTATTTCCACTTGAAGCAGCAAGCACTCTGAACAGCAACCAATCAGCTCACGTTCTCCAGCAATTTAAAGCGCATGCTCATAACTGACGTTGCAGCAGAAAACATGATTTAAAAGAAGCATTTTTTTCTTCCAAAAACTATATTTGCAATGTAGATAATGCAATTCAGGGTTTCTGCAGATATCATAATGTCAAACTTAAGACTTTTTAAGAGCATTAAGTATTAATTTAAAGACCTATATCACAATAGCAAAAACACAGCAAAAAACGAGAAAATGCTAAATCACAAAATTAGTAGTAAAATAAATGTATTCAAATTGAACACTACTAAAGAGAGGTTAGATGCACCATCGAACTACAGAAAAAAACAAACAAATCTTGAGGCTGATTTACACTTTCGCCTGCCACCGCATCGCACACCTCACGAAACGGATGAGGCTTTTATACTTGACGCGTTCACCATTGAGATATTCTTTTAAATGACAGGGGGCTGTCAAAAGAAACAGACCGTAAAATCAGAAGGATAAACAGAGAAGTAGAAAGTTTATGGAACTAAGTCGACATATTAATATTATTGAAGATTTTTTAACTAATTTTAAACTAGTTTTTTAATTATTTTTATAATTTATTATAATGATAATAAATATTTTTATAACCATTCAAGATTTTTTAAATCAAACTTTGATGCATCACTTGCTTTTGTTCTTATCTCTGACAGTTCTACCTATTAAAGTTAAATATCAATGACAAGAGAATATGGGTTGCTCTACAATTATATTTTTTATTATGGCAAGAATAAAAGCAAAAAAAAAAATAAATAAATAAAGTACACTTATTAAAAATACTGCTGTTTTTTTTTTTATTTTGCCCACTCAACAATTCACACATTACTGTCTGGCTAGTTTCTGTCCTCTACTTATAAGCTAAAAAGGCAATAATGGTCCATCAATCCTGTTCATTATCACCAATGAAGCCAAGAAAAAGAGGGCATCAGTATATTGTAAACCTACAGGTTCATATATTCCTTTCCAGTTATCAAAGACATAATTTGTTACTTAATTTTAGTTTGCCACTTGTAAATTGTTTTAAATTCAAAATTGTAATATATACATCAGTGTAAAACCCATGAAGCCTCATTTTTTGTTTTAAACTTATCCCTCAGGTTTTTCCAAACTTTACAAAAACGTTCCTCCTTGTCCATGGCTGTTGCAACTTCTAGCCAAGAGTTATTGGTCATCTGGTTCTCCCTATGATCACACATGGATGGATCATAAAGATGTCTGTACAGTCATACCTGTTTCAGACAAAATCTCTTCAAAGTGTTTAATATTCAACTCAAATCAAACGCGGCGCCGCGCGAACTGTTCACCCGAGTCTCAAAAAATTTTGTGAGTTCCGCCAGCTGAAATCATGTCGCGCACACCCAAAGTCAACCTCCGCAAACACAGCGATGATGTCACATTCTCTGTGCGCACCGAGTTCAATAACAGAAAGCTGATTGGTCTCATTTGTAGTTGTAATAACGCAAATTTCATTTGAACTAGTAAAATGAATAACTACAACACCACGAAAAGCAAGCAACAACAGCAAAAAAGAATTTAAATGAGCATTAGCTGTAGCGTTTCATGGACATCGGAAAAATAAGAGCTGTGCAAAAATATTTAAGACCTAGAAAATTTCGATTTTAAATTTTAGACTTTTTAAGACCCCACGGAAAGCCTGGCAATTACACTGACTTTAGTAACTGTAATCAAATTACACAAATTTAAAATGTAATTCATTACATTACCGCATTCCTTAAATGTCATTAGAATACAGTAATCAGTTACTGTGGAATGCTTTACACCCAACTCTGCTCACCTGCTATGATTAGCACTTCCTCCCATTTGAAACGTCCCTCCTCTTTGCACAGCCAGCCGGGTGTATTGTACCCCACGGTTGCCCCCGAGGCGGCTGGTGAAGGCAGGAGAGCGTAAGATAGCAGACAGGGCTGAAGAAGAGCTATGACCGAACAAGCGCTCGTGCATCAGTTGTCTCTGTCTGGCCTCTTGTTCCCTTCGCAGTGCTGCAGCCTCTGCTGCAATATCTGGGGGCATGACTGCCAGCACGCTGTCCTCCATGTCCTCCAGAACGGAGCGCCGCAGCTCAGAGGGCAGGGTCTGGATGAATGTGACTGGGTCCAGAGGTTGATCGCCCTGTGTGGGTTGCTGGGATAACTCCCGACGCTGCTGCTCTGCCCGCTGCTGGGCCAGGACCTGATAACAAATCATCACACATCACATATCCGGAAGATTTTTTCTGTTCAGACAAGTATAGAATTGTGCACTCTTACCTCTTCCTGAATTGCAGGTGGAAGAGCCGCTAAGAATTCAGGGCTGACTTCGGTCACCCCTGGCCCTCCTCCTAGCACAGCGCTAGCAGTGGTTGTCAGGGTGGAGGCAACAGGAGGTCGAGAAGGAGGTCTGATTCCCAGTTGGTTCTGAAGCACCTCCCGACGAATGTCTTCAGGCAGTGCTGCCAAGAAAGACGGGTCCACACCTTCGGGTAGACTGATGCCTGCAAGAAAGTGATCCAAACAGGTGTAAAGACCAGAACACACCAAGCCAATGCCAAAAGAAACTGGTCCCATCTGGACCAAAAATCTGCATGTGAAGACAGCAAATGATTTACAGCCGACTGAAACACGTTTGTGAGAGGATTTATTTTTCCATACCCACAGGTGGCAGTATCTGTATTGCTATTCGACAAAGGGGATTCAGAACTAATGCTGCACACATACAAACTGTAAAACAATAGTGGGATTCACTTGTCCAACTTGCCCTGATAATCTAATAATGCATATAGTTTGGAAAAATTTAAGAAAAGTAATGAAATGACAGCCAGCTTCTACGTGTCCCCTCTCAACTTGAGTCATTTGCTTGGTTTGTTTTTAGTTGCCAATGGGTTAGTGTCCTGACCTTTATCTAAAATTGAGGCATGGCTCAAATTCTGGCATAACCCTAATGGCGTTCTCACACTATGTACATTTGCGTCTTTAATAAACTACGATAGTTCGTGTTCATAGAAAAGTAAGAATGATTAATAAATCCATTTGAAACAGTCCCTTAAAAGTGACATCACGTCTTCAGTTTCAGACTCAGGCGTGCTTTGCACTCACACGAGAAGCATACTCCACCAAAGCCCAACTGAACCGTGCTCTGGCACACCTCTTCCAAACGGGTCAAGGGTGGCCAACTGAACCATGCCTGGGCCGGATTCAGAGCGCTCACACTTGTCAAACGAACCGTGTAACGCGCCTGGGCAGTTTGGATCGCATAGCGTGAGTAAGTCCTAAGCTGAAATACCAACCTGCCAGAGGGTCCTCCTCTTCATTGCTAGTGGAAGGGAGGGGCTCCTCCTGGATGGCCTGCGACTGGCTATCGGCACTGTCACTCCGAGGCATGGTCTCGCCAGGAGATGAAACAGAAGTTGATCTGAAAAAAAAAAAGACAAAAACATATTATAATATTCATTGTAAAATATCATTCTTTTGAGAAAATAAACTTTAGTGGCTAATGCAAAGTGTACTAGTGTAACACCCACTGACATGAACATTTATAAAGATACTTTCACTATTATTTGTATTAATTCAAGTAACAAAAGAAATAAAAAAATTGTACACTTACCTTTAACTGCAAATTATGGTAGTAAGCTCCCAACTAGACACAGTCCAGGTAATATTGAACTACTTGACTATCTTTACAGGCCAATAACTGACTCAGGCCTGACGGACCAATTAATAGACTTAAGCGTTTTTTCAGCTCGATAATCCTTAACCTAGCAAACTGTTGTGTACATTTGCAAATATTTTAAAGTAAATTTTAAATCAATGTTTGCTTCAAGGCAGGAAATTTAGCACATCTTATGTGCTCTGCCAAATATTGCACCAGCATTATACTAGCCATTCTATTCTAGACTACAAATACTGAATAGAGTATGGAAGTACTTGCTAAGATGAAATTAGATTTTTTTTTTTTCATTTTAATTTTATTTGTAACCACTACCAGTTAATATGGATTTAACGATTAACTGTGAGCTGGTAAAAAAAAAAAAAAACAAAAAAAAAAAAAAAAAAAAAAAAAAATCGGTTTTAAATATGTGATGATTCCAACCGCTTAAAATGTTGAATAAATCACGATACATGTTCCCAACAGAGGAGGTGCTGTGTTTATAGGCACAATCTCGCTTTACCTGTCCCCTGGAGCAGAGGGGTCTATTGACCACCTCTGTACACACTGTTCTCTAGTTTAGGAAAGGTTTACCTCTCCACACCAGCCATCTCAATCCCCAGTGAAAGTGCTTTCTTCAGCAGGGGACATTGCAAATGTGCAAATAACTCAGCCTATGCCAGAAAACAGATATGCTGGTATTTCTTTTTAAAAATGTAAAATCCCAGAATAGTCACAGTTTTAGTTTGTTTATATTAATGAGTCTTTAGTTTGTAGAATTCTTATTTGGGGGGAAATTTGTATTTAAAATAGCAATTTAGTTATTGCAGAAAATATATATTTAGCAAAAAATGTGCAGCATTTGAGAAAAAAATGAAAGAGCTCTTCACCTTAAATTTGATTCAAATAATTTTGTTAAAAAAATTGGGATTATTTGTGAATCGTGAGATTAGTATCGTGAATTGTATCGAATTGAGAGTCAGGTGAATCGTTACATCCCTACCAGTTAATTCTCAATAACTCCCATTAAATGCTGTAAGGAATCGTAATACTACTTGGAATCGTAATACTGCTTGGTACTGTGATATTTCAGCTAGTGTAGTACCATAAGATATGTTTATGGCATTGTGACACCTCTACTATTAAGTACTGCATTTCAACTCCTCACCCAGTTTCTGCATCTGTCTGCCTGTCTGTGAGGCCGCTGTCACCACTTCCTGACAGTTCCTGAGACATGTGATTGGATGGAACTGAGCTGGCAGCCGGCTCTTCTTGCGTTCCTGAAGCGGGACTGCTCGTATCCATTGGTGAACCCTCGAGTTGAGACACGCCCACTGGCACAGGCTCGGAACTTTCAGCTATATCTGGACTGAGTGAAGCTAATACAGAGACAGAAGCATAAAAACTCAACTCGTATTTAAAGTTGGCTGAAAATTCAACACTAGCAAATGCAAAAAAACGGGAAGTACATGCAGTAGTTGCATGTAGAATGCAGTAGGATTATACAATAATTTTGATAAATTCAGCCTCTTCCAAATGCGTTTTTTTGTGGAATAAGGAGCAGAATTCACAATGAGGTGAATGTCTCTCCACTGAACCGCAGTGTGTGAAATCTAATTTTACAGGATTCAAAGTTAATCTACCTTCCCTGACTGCATCCAATGCTCCTCCTCCTCTCTCACCAATAGTGGGTGCAGGTGACATCTCCATCTGAGATGCTTCTGCCTCACAATTTGGCCTATCAGGTGCTGAGAGCTGAGGAAGCCCCGCCCCTGCCAAGGCTCCGTGAGAGTCAGGATTGGAGTCGGCCAGCAGCAGCTCTGTGATTGGCTGGTGCACCTGCTGACTGATGGCTGTTTCCAGAGACACGAGGGCTTGTTCGTGGGGGGCAGGGGTGGTCGGGGTGACTTCTCCTGATGGGGGTGCTGTGAGGAAACCCTCAGATGTGCGAGGAGGGTCCAGACAGGAGGACACCCCACCCTGGGCCTGTTCTCCTT